>NC_133334.1:252848957-252976372 GCF_042186555.1 Aquarana catesbeiana
TATGAAGAGGATTTCCACGTTGGAGATGATGGCAGACTGCAGATTATAATGCAGAGCAACATCTACATTCTGAGACGGCCGAGATTAGAGCGCATATGTATACCGGAGGATGGATGGGCCAAATACAGCATATACTAGCGGCAGGGTACATACAATGCTCATGACATATACCGGCAGGGTATATTTTACCAACAGGACCGATATTACTGGCAGGGTAGAGATTACCGGCAGGACCTATATTAATCGGCAGGACATATACTACCAGCAGAACACATATGGAGATTAGAATTTGCATGGTTAATCTGCGATATTTCTGCAGTCAGTGTACAGTATGTGGAGATCAGAATACAAGCACAGCTGACATACAAATGTGAAGTGAAGGACAGGCTGTATACTGGACAGCAGAGATATTGATGACACAGCAGACATTACACAGCAGAATTGGGGGGTGGAACGCTGGATAATATAAGTCAGATATAGGTCACACATACAGACGCAGAGCATCCTACCATGTGCCCAGCACAGAGACGCAGAGCATCCCACCATGTGCCCAGCACAGAGACGCAGAGCATCCCACCATGTGCCCAGCACAGAGACGCAGAGCATCCCACCATGTGCCCAGCACAGAGACGCAGAGCATCCCACCATGTGCCCAGCACAGAGACGCAGAGCATCCCACCATGTGCCCAGCACAGAGACGCAGAGCATCCCACCATGTGCCCAGCACAGAGACGCAGAGCATCCCACCATGTGCCCAGCACAGAGACGCAGAGCATCCCACCATGTGCCCAGCACAGAGATGCAGAGCATCCCACCATGTGCCCAGCACAGAGACGCAGAGCATTCCACCATGCATTTAGTACAGAGATGCAGAGCATCCCACCATGTGTTCAGCATGGAGATGCAGAACATCCTGCCATGTGTACAGCCTAGAGATGCAGACCATCTCAAAATGTGTCTAGCACAGAAGTGCAGAGTATCCCGATATGTGTTTAGCACAGGGACGCAGAGCATTCTTACGTGTGTTTAGTACAGAGATGCAGAGGGTTCCTACATGCAATTAGTACAAAGGCACAAGCATCCTGATCTGGGTGCTGAGCTCCACACACTCTTGTCCCTGTGTCTGTGCTGTGACATTGGCAGCGGTTTGTGACCTTGAAGCTGGGACATCTGGAGGAATCCAGCAAAAGGATCCCCCCTCCCCACACAGAAGAAAATGTGCCCCCCTCCCCTTTAATATTGAGACCCCCCCCCCCCCAATCACTCACCCCATCCCAGCACTCCGGCATGTCTGACACTGGGCAGACCACAGATAAGGTATATAGAGATGGATTTAGACAGAGGCTGCTCAGCTGTGCAGTGCTTTATACAGCCTCTCCTCCTATATCCCCCCTCCCTCCTTTTACTGCAGAGACAGCAGCTGGCTGATTGGGCGACACACACACCCTCCCACCCACACACACTCATCTTCATGCAAACCCTGAACACCAGGGACCCCCTGACAGCGCTGTACATAATACACACACATCGCTCTGTGTAATATACAGCCACCTTGTGGGACCAGTCAGACAGGCAAATGGGTAAATACTCTATATCCATATACGTGATTTACATATATAAAGAATGGGAGGGGGGAGAGATGACATGGTGGATCCCTGACACAGCACCAGAGACTATAATATATATAAATATATATTTGACCCATAGAGAGGAGAACGGACTCCTCTTTCACCTTCACCTCGCTTATATTCTTATTAATCCATTGTACCAACAACCTATACCTCAGAAGGTTTTGGCACCGACGGTTTTCAGTGTATGTGATAGTGACACAAATTTACCACATGTGAAAATTAAATACTAAAATAATTACTAATTGTGAGCCCAACTTCACCCCTAACCTTCAGTTTATCACTCAGAGCCGAAATAATCTTTCCTCTGATGATGGTGGTATTTTGCCAATACACCAAATACACCAGCATGGGACAACCAGACACAGGACGGGACAACTCGACACAGGACGGGGCAACCCGACACAGGACGGGACAACCCGACACAGGACGGGGCAACCCGACACAGGACGGGACAACCCGACACAGGACGGGACAACCCGACACAGGACGGGGCAACCCGGCACAGGACGGGGCAACCCGACATAGGACGGGACAACCCGACACAGGACGGGACAACCCGACACAGGACGGGGCAACCAGACACAGGACAACCAGATACAGAATGGGACAACCAGACACAGGACGGGACAACCAGACACAGGACAGGACAACCAGACACAGGACGGGACAACCAGACACAGGACGGGACAACCAGACACAGGACGGGACAACCAGACACAGGACGGGACAACCAGACACAGGACGGGACAACCAGACACAGGACGGGGCAACCAGACACAGGACGGGGCAACCAGACACAGGACAACCAGATACAGAATGGGACAACCAGACACAGGACGGGACAACCAGACACAGGACGGGACAACCAGACACAGGACGGGACAACCAGACACAGGACGGGACAACTAGACACAGGACGGGACAACCAGACACAGGACGGGACAACCAGACACAGGACGGGACAACCAGACACAGGACAACCAGATACAGAATGGGACAACCAGACACAGGACAGGACAACCAGACACAGGACGGGACAACCAGACACAGGACGGACAACCAGACACAGGACGGGACAACCAGACACAGGACGGGACAACCAGACACAGGACGGGACAACCAGACACAGGACGGGACAACCAGACACAGGACGGGACAACCAGACACAGGACAGAACAACCAGACACAGGACAGGACAACCAGACACAGGACAGGACAACCAGACACAGGACAGAACAACCAGACACAGGACAGGACAACCAAACAGGACAGAACAACCAGACACAGGACGGGGCAACCAGACACAGGACAACCAGATGCAGAATGGGACAACCAGACACAGGACAGAACAACCAGACACAGGACAGGACAACCAGATACAGGATTGGACAACCAGACACAGGACAGGACAACCAGACACAAGGCAAGATACAATTTGCCGAAAAGAAAGAACAACCTGACAGAAAACAGCTTGACATAAGACAGGACAGGATGACACAGAGAAGGACAATGTGACACAGCACAGAACAACTTTACATAGGACCACACAACCTGACAGAGGAGAGGATAATATGATGCAGAACAAGACAACATGACACAGCATGGGATAACCTGACACAGAACAGGACAACCAAAAACAAGGCAGGATGTAGGATAAATTGACAGAGGACATAACAACTTGACACAAGACAGAACAATGTGATGCAGGACAGGCTGGCATACAGGACAGAAAAACATACACAGGACAGTGAAACATGACACGGGACAACACTATACAGGACAGGACAACATGACACAGGACAAAACAACTTGACGCAACAGGAAAACATGTGAAAGGACAAACTGGCACAAAACAGGACAATGTGACACAAACCAGACAATGTGGCACAGGACAAAGCAACAGACAACGTGACACAGGACAGGACAACATGACACAGGACAAGACAACTGTCACAGGATGAGACAACCTGACATAGGACAGTACAAGGTGTTGTAGTACAGTACAACCTGTTACAGGTCAAGACAACATAAGGAATGGAACAACAAGACACAAGAAAAGGATAATGTAACACAGGGCAGGTCAATTTGATACAGGATAGGAAAACATCACACAGGACAAGACAACCTGACACAGGACAGGACACCAAAACAAAGGATGGGAGAACCTGACGCAGGACAGAACAACCAGAAAAGACCACAAAACAAGTACAGGACAGGATTGTTGCAGGACAGTACAACCTTAGACAGGACGTTATACAGGACCAGACAACCTGACACAGGATGGGAAAACAAGCCACAGTAGAGGACAATACAGCAAAACATATCATAAGACAGGACAGCCTGACACAGGAAACAACAATGTAACACAATACAGGACAATGTTATACAGCATAGGACAGCCTGATACAGGAGAGGACAATGTTATACAGCATAGGACAACCTGATACAGGAGAGGACAATGTTATACAGCATAGGACAGCCTGATACAGGAGAGGACAATGTTATACAGCATAGGACAACCTGATACAGGAGAGGACAATGTTACACAGCATAGGACAGCCTGATACAGGAGAGGACAATGTTACACAGCATAGGACAGCCTGATACAGGAGAGGACAATGTTATACAGGAGCAGACAGCCCAACACAGGATGAGGCAACATGACCTAGGACCAGACAATGTGACACAATCCAGAACTTTGTGACACAATCCAGGACAGGATGACAGAGAAGAGGACAAGGGAACACAATACAGGACACTGCGACACAGGATGAGATACGGTGATGCAGGACAGGACAACTACACATGTTGGGACAATAAAACACAAGATAGAACCATGTTATACAGAACCAGACAACCTGACACAGGACAGGACAATCTGACACAGGAAAGAACAATGAAACACAATACAGGACAACCTGATACAGAATGAAACAATGGACAGGACAGGACAACCTGACAGAGGATGAGATAATGTAACACAATTCAGGACAATGTGACAACTGGACAAGACAACCTGAAACAGGAGATGACAACATAATACAATGCAGGACAATGTGACACAGGATGAGACAAGGTGGTGCATAAACAGGACAACACTATACAGAACCAGACAACATGACACAAGATGGGACAATTTGACACATAAAGAACAATGTAACATACCGGTAAAATAGGGCAATGTGATACCGGATGTAACAACATGACACAGGACAAGACAATGTAACACAGTATAGGACAACCTGACACAGGATGGGACAACGTTATACAGAACCAGACATTCTGACACAGGACAGGACAACATAACACTGGATTAGACAATCTAACACAATGCAGGTCAATGTGACACAAGACGGGACAATCTGACACAAGAATAATGTAACACAATACAGGACAACCTGACACAGGTTGGGACAAGAAGATACAGGACAGGACAACTGGACACAGGATGGGACAATGTGAGCAGTATGGTTCCAGGGGACAACAGTTCTGAGTATGTAGTGACAGAGTGTATGGGGGAAGGGGAAAAGGTATAAAATTATTTTTTTATACACCATTCAGCAGAAGACAATTGGCAACCAATAAGATATCCTGACATAATCTATATACAGAGGAAAACTCACCTTCCAGTCAGTGTCAGTGGATGCAGAAAGGAAAGTATCAGCTGATTCCTGAAACCACAACAAATTGTGTTTATTACTACTGATCTCACTGAAAGGCTCTGCAGACTATCACTCCTAATCTTTCGCAGAGTATAACCCCTAATACTAAACTCCTGGGTAAAGAAATGTTCCCTACAATGCAATATTGATTATTAAACATCATGACTTGTAGTAGACAACTCTATAAAGTATTACTCTGAATACTACAAGTCAGTATAGTAATGCTCCTAATATCATATGACTAGAGAATCACTCCTAATACTACACAACTCTGTAGTATATTACTCCTAACTCTACATAACTCTGTAGAGTATTACTCCTAAACCCACACACCTCTATAGGGTATTACTATTAACGCTGCATGTCTAGTCTGTATAGTATTACTCCTAATGCCGTGTATACACGGTCAGACTTTTCGACCGGACGCCGACGGACCAAATCCGGCGAACAATCCGATCGTGTGTGGGCTTCCCTGGACTTTCAGTGGACTTTTCCAGCCGCAAATCTGACGGACTTTAGATTTGAAACATGCTTCAAATCTTTACGTCGTAACTCCGCCGGACCCAGAAATCCGCTCATCTGTATGCTAGTCCGACGGACAAAAACCCACGCTAGGGCAGCTATTGGCTACGCGCTATCAACTTCCTTATTTTAGTCCGGTGTACGTCATCACGTACGAATCCGTCCGACTTTGGTGTGATCGTGTGTAGGCAAGTCCAGTCGTTAGAAAGTCCGTTGAAAGTCCGCCAAAAGTAAGTCGAAAGTTTGTCGGACGGGCTGTCGGACTTTTGTAGCTGAAAAGTCCGACCGTGTGTATGCGGCATTATACTACATATCAGTAGGGTATTACTCCCAATCCTCACACATCTGTAGAGCATTAATCCTAATCCTGCCTGACTCTGTAAAGCACATGTGTCAAACACAAGGCCCATGGGCCAAATCCGGCCTGCCAGGCCATGTCATGTGGCCCTAGCACCTCTCCTGCAGCTGCCACACGCCCCTCTTCTCTGTCCCCACCTTGTCTCAGCAGTTGGCAGCAGAGAGAAGGACGGAACTTCTCCGCCAGATCCTGCGGTTCTCCATGCAGCCACGGAGAAGTGGCTCTGTGACCACCCCGTCTTAGCAGTCGGTAGCAGAGGGGGCGACAGACAGAACTCTGTACAGCTGCAGCATCCCCTCGTCCCTGCCTCCCCTGGTCTCAGCATTCAGCAGACTCTGCCAGCTGACTCCAGCCCTCTTCTGGTCCTCCTCCAGACCCTGCACTTTCTGCTCCCATCTCCACCCAGCTCCTTTCCGACAGCAGGACATGGAAGGGGGGCGGGGGGACTCTTGGGGGTGCACTGTGATGTGAGGGAGGATGGGGGTGCTCTTGACTTCTGACGGTGGGGGCCTTGACATCTGATGTAAGGTGGAGGGGACGGGTACTCTGGAAA
This sequence comes from Aquarana catesbeiana, assembly GCF_042186555.1. NCBI lineage: Eukaryota > Metazoa > Chordata > Amphibia > Anura > Ranidae > Aquarana > Aquarana catesbeiana. The sequence continues at coordinate 252,855,684 of NC_133334.1, forward strand.
TCTAGTCTTACAGATAAAACTGGCCCTTTGAGGGTAACCATAATGCTGATGCGGCCCATAATGAAATGAAGTATGACACCCCTCTGCAGTATCACTCCTAATCCAGCATGACTTTGTACGGTATTACTGCTAATCCTGCATCACTCTGTAGAGTATCACTCCTAATCCTACACAGATTTATAAAATATTACTATAATAGTACATGACTTTGTACAGTATCACTCCTAATCTTACATGACTCAGCAGAGTATCACTCCTAATCTTACATGACTCAGCAGAGTATCACTCCTAATCCTACACAGATTTGTAAAATATTACTCTAATACTACAGGACTCGTCTTTCATTAATACTACAAATGATGTTTTACAATCTATTGCTGGAATACACATTCTTATGAAAATATTTTGTTATCAGATATACAATACTTAATATTAATAATGACACCTTCTCAGTGTATATACCAGAGGAAATGTTTTTTCTTTTTAAAATGGAGGGAATGAAGACATTTCTTGTACTGCCTGTGATTTTAGTAAGTTAGGTAAGTAAGGGTAGAAGGAAGGTAGATCTGTAGGTGGGTGTAGGTAAGTGAGGTGCAGAGAAGGGAGATTTGCAGATGGGTGCATGTAAGTGAGGGAGAAGGGAATGTAGATTTGCAGGTGAGTGTAGTTAAGGGAGAGTGCAGGGAAGGGAGATATGCAGGTGGATGTAGGTAAGTGATGGTTAATGGAAATCTGTATGTGGGTGTAGGTAGGGGGTTAAGGAAAGTGAGATCTGCATGAGGCTGTAGGTAGTGAGGGTGTAGGGAGAGGGTAGGTACAGGTGGGAATCGGTAAGTGAGGGTGCAGAGAGGAAACATGCTGGTGGGTGTAGATAAGTGAGGATTCAGGGAGAGGAGAGGTTTGGGTGGGAGTAGGTAAGTGAGGGTGCAGGGAGAGGAGAGGTGTGGGTGGGAGTAGGTAAGTGAGGGTGCAGGGAGAGGAGAGGTGTGGGTGGGAGTAGGTAAGTGAGGGTGCAGGGAGAGGAGAGGTGTGGGTGGGGGTAGGTAAGTGAGGGTGTAGGGAGAAGAGAGGTGCAGGTAATAGTAGCTAAGTGAGGGTGCAGGGAGAGGATACATGCTGGTGGGTGTAAGTGAGGGTTCAGGGAAAGGATAGGTGCTGGTGGGTGTAGGTAAGTGAGGGTTCAGGGAAAGGATAGGTGCTGGTGGGTGTAGGTAAGTGGGAAAGCAGGTAGAAGATAGGTGCTAGTGGGTGTAGGGTAAGTGAGAAAGCAAAGAGAGAGAGGATAGGTGTAGGTGGATGAAGGTAAGCGGGGGTTCAGGGAGAGGACTGGTGCTGGGGGATGTCCGTGGTGTTGCAGGAACACAGCCTTGATGACACTCACCATCTCTGTGTCTTGCCCTCTCAGAAGGGGTTTCTCTTCAGGGAAGCGCAGCTCACTCATTCCCGTAATACTGAGCTCCGGCAGCAGCAAACCTGCAGATTAACACAGAAGAATTTACCAGGACAGCAACCTGCAGACAATATCTGCCCCGCTATTCAACCTGCAGACAATATCTGCCCCGCTATTCAACCTGCAGACAATATCTGCCCCGCTATTCAACCTGCAGACAATATCTGCCCCGCTATTCAACCTGCAGACAATATCTGCCCCACTACTCAACCTGCAGACAATATCTGCCCCACTACTCAACCTGCAGACAATATCTGCTCCACTGCTCAACCTGCAGACAATATGGGGATATAGAAATAGTGTCTCGGTATAGAAAATCTGAGTTTTGATAAGGGGTCTCGGTGTAGACAGTTGGGGTATTGATGTGGGGTCTCAATATAGACAGTCCAGGTACTGATGGGGTGTCTCGGTATAGACAGCAAGGATATTGAGGAGAAGTCTCAGTACAGACAGTCAGGGTATTGAGGTGTCCCGGTGTAGACTGGGTATTGATGAGGTGTCTTGGTATAGACAGTCAAGGTATTGATGAGGTATCTTGATAAAGACAGTCAGGTTAGTAATTAGGGGTATTGATGAGGTGTCTTGGTATAGACAGTTTGGGTATTGATGAGGTGTGTTGGTATAGACAGTTAGGGTATTGATGAGGTGTCTTTGTGTAGACAGTCAAGGTATTGATGAGGTATCTTGGTAATGACAGTCAGGTTAGTAATTAGCGGTATTGATGAGGGGTCTTGGATAGAGACAGCCAGGATAATGATGAGATGTCTCGATATAGACAGTGGAGTAGTGATGAGGGGTCTCATTGGAGACAGTCAGGGTATTGATGAGGGGTCTCAGTATAGACAGTTGGGATATTGATGAGGGGGTCTCAGTCGGGATATTGATGAGGGGTCTCGGATAGAGACAGTCAGGGTATTGATGAGGTGCCTCGGTCAGTATAGACAGTGGGGGCATTGATGAGGGATCTTTGTATAGACAGTCGAGATATTGATGAGGGGTCTCAGTACAGACAGTTGGGATGTTGATGAGGTGTCTCAATATAGACAGTTGGGATATTAATGAAGGGTCTCATACAGAAACAGTCAGGCCATTGATGAGGGGTCTTGGTATAGATAGTCAGGGTATTGATGAGGGGCCTTAGTATAGACAGTCAGGGCATTGATGAGGTGTCTCGGATAGAGACAGTCAGTCTCCGATGTTTGCTGACTCACCCTGGTGTCACAGTGAGGTGCGATCAGTTACGTAGTTCCTGATTGGAAACTGTGAACTTCCAGCTGCTGAATCTTCTCCTGAGAAACCTCAATATAATCCTCTATATACCCCTTATCTGTATATAAACCTCATCCCCCTTCTATATACCCTTCATCTCTATATAACCATCAGCCCCCCTCTATATATCCCTCATCTCTATATAACCATCAGCCCCCCCCCCCCACTATATACCCCTCATCTCTATATACCCCCATCTCCAAATACCTCCCAGTCCCCTATATACCCCACACCCCCTCTGTATACCCTATAGCCTCCCCTCTATATACACACCTCATCTCTATATTTCTCAGTCCCCCTCTATACACCCCACTTTCTCTATATACCCGTCATCCTCTTCCCAAATTGCTCCTCATCTACCCCCTTTCACACACCCCCCTCAATATATCCCTCACCCACTTCTCTATATACCCTTCACCCGCCCCCATGCATCTTTTATCCCTGAAAAGACCCCCAATCCTACAATTTATCTTTTATTCCTGCATATACCCCTCCTCCCTCCCTCTTCTATACTGTATACCTTTCATCTCGTAGTATTCCCTTCAATACACTCCTCAATATATCATTCACCTCTCCTCCTCTATATACCCCTCTCCCCAATATACACTGCATCCACCTCCTTTATATATCCCTCACCCCCTCTCCTCTGTATATCCTTCATCCCCAAATTATCCTCCTAATCCCTCAATTTATCTTCATCCAACCCTATATATATATATATATATATATATATATATATATATATATACATATACACACACACATATATATATATATATATATATATACACATACACACACACACACACATACACAAACACCCCTCACCTTCTCCCCAATATACACCTCATCCGCTTCCTTTATATACTCCCTCAATATTGCTCACCCTCTCCTCTATATAGCTCTTATTCCCAGTATATCCTTCTTTATACCCCTTGCCCCCCTCTTCTAAACAGCTTTCTCACTCTACCATCTTCATCTCCATCTATTTATCTCTCCCCCATCCATATACCTGTATGGTAAGCCATACATATCTCTGACAACTCCAGCTCCTCCGTCTCCCCCATCTGTCCCCCGCTTGCCTACCCTGAAAATCCCTCATTTTTAACCCCCCACTATTTATCCCAGCCCCCCCATTCCAATCTTCCATCCCTCGTCTACAACCTCTAAATGATCCCCCAGCGTCCCTCAGTGCTACATTTCCAGCCTCCCGTTCTGCATGGAGCGTGAAAGTTCCCTTCTCTGAACTTCCAGCAGCTGCAGTAATCCTATCTCATGCTGCAGCAGCTGCGACTGTGATGGGTGCTGTGCTCCGGATGGACACTCACCTCTCTCCTCCCCATGCCACAGAGACATCAGGGAGGAAAACATCTTCTAGCATCTGCATGCAGAGCCCTGACTCAATCCTCGCTCTCTGCCAACAGACTACACCCATCCCTCTCACTGCCAGATTCACCCTCCCCCTACTGGGCACAAACCTCACACCCACCTGTACCCTACACTACTGACCCTCCTCCAAGTGACTCCGTCCTGACACCCACCTCTGCACTACTCCATCCACCCTCTTCCACCTGACTCCATCCTCACACCCACCTCTGTTCTACACCACTGACCCTCCTCCACCTGACACCATCCTCATACCCACTTCTGCTCTACACCATCGACCCTCCTCATACCCACCTCCGCTCTACACCACCGACCCTCCTCCACCTGACACCATCCTCACAGCCACCTGTGCCCTATACTACTGACCCTTCTCCAACTGACTCCGTCCTGACACCCACCTCTACACTCCACCACTGACCCTCTTCCACCTGACTCCATCCTCACACCCACCTCTGTTCTACACCACCGACCCTCCTTTACCCGACACCATCCTCATACCCACCTCTGCTCTACACCACCGACCCTCCTCCATCTGAGACCATCCTCACACCCACCTCTGCCCTACACCACCAACCCTCCTCCACCTGACACCATCCTCACACCCACCTCTGCTCTACACCACTGGCCCTCCTCTACCTGACACCTTCCTCATACCCACCTCTGCTCTACACCACCGGTCCTCCTCCACCTGCTACCATCCTCAAACCCACTTCTGCTCTACACCATCTACCCTCCTCCACCTGACACTATCCTCACACCTACCTCTGCTCTACACCACCGACCCTCCTCCACCTGGCACCCACCTCTGCATTACACCACCAACCCTCCTCCACCTGACACCATCCTCATACCCACTTCTGCTCTACACCATCGACCCTCCTCTACCAGACACCATCCTCACACCCACCCCTGCTCTACACCACCGGCCCTCCTCCACCTGACACCATGCTCGTACCCACTTCTGCTCTACACCAATGTTTCTCAATTCCAGTCCTCAAGTACCCCCAACAGATCATGTTTTCAGGCTCCCCATTATTTTGCACAGGTGATTTGAACAGTTTCACTGCCTTAGTAATTACCACAGCTTTTTCATCTGAGGGAAATCCTGAAAACATGACCTGTTAGGGGTACTTGAGGACTGGAGTTGAGAAAAATTGCTCTACAACACCGGCCTTCCGCCACCTGACACCATCCCTACACCCACCTCTATCCTACACCACCGGCCCTCCTCCACCTGACATTTTCCTCACACCTACCCCTGTCCTATGCTACCGACCCTCCTCCACCTGACATTATCCTCACACCTACTAGGGCTGGGGAAAAAAATCGATTTAAATCTTGAATCGAGTTGAGAGGTCAAATCGATTCAAAATTTAAGCAAATCGATTTTTTTAGATTTTTTTTTTTTCACCGCGTTGGTCCTGAGGAGCTGCGGGCAGGAGTTTTTAGGCAAGGCCGCGGCTTCGGCCTAGTCCGTGAGGCCGGACGCTGCGGACTAGGCCGAAGCCGCGGCCTCGCCTAAAAACTCTTGCCCGCAGCTCCTTAGGACCGGCGCGGTGTCCACAAAAAAAAAACCTCGATTCGAATTGATTTTTTTTTTTTTTTTGAGAAAATTGCCAAGCCCTAACACCTACCCCTGTCCTATACTACCGACCCTCCTCCACATAACATTATCCTCACACCTACTCCTGCCCTATACTACCGACCCTCCTCCACCCGACACTGTCCTCACACCCGCCCCTGTCCCACACCACCAACTCTCCTCCACCTGACACCATCCTCACACCCACCTCTATCCTACACCATGACCCTCCTCCACCTGACATCGTCCTCACACCCATCCCTGTCCTATACTACCAACCCTCCTTGACATGACATCATCTTCACACCCACCTCTATCCTACACCATGAACCTCCGCCACCCAACTCCATCCTTACACCCACCTCTGATTTACACCACCGACCCTCCTTCGCCTGACACCATCCTCACACCCACCTCCGCTCAACACCATCCTCACACGCACCTCCGCTCGACACTGCTGACCCTCCTCCACCTGACACCAGCATCACACCCACCTCTGCTCAGCACCACTGACCCTTCTCCACCTGACACCTTCCTCACACCCACTTCTGCTCAACACCACCGATCCTCCTCCACCTGACATTGTCTTCACATCCAACTCTGCCTTTCAACCCCGACCCTCCTCCACCTGACATTACCCTCACACCCACCTCTGTCCTATACCACAGTGGTCATCAACCCTGTCCTCGGGGTCCACTAACAGGCCAGGTTTGCAAGATAACTGAAATACATCACAGGTGATATCATTTGCTGCTCAGTGATTGCAGTATTCTAGTCTGCATCTCCCCAAGGTAATACATAAAACCTGGCCTGTTAGTGGGCCCTGAGGACAGGGTTGATGACCGCTGCTATACCACGATCCTCCTCGACCTGACACCATCATCACACCTACCTCTGCCCTACACTACTGACCCACCTGCACCTAACATTGTCTTCACATCCAACTCTGTCTTACAACCCCGACCCTTCACTGGACATCATCCCCACATGGAACTCTGTTCTACACTGCTCTCTCTCTCTCTCTCTCTCCACCTGACAGCATACTTCCAAACCCACTTCTATTCTACACCATGATTCTCCTCCACCTGACACTGTCCTCACACCCACCTCTGTCCTACACTACTGACCCTCCTCCACCTGACACCATCCTCACATCCCTGACCCTCCTCAATATGACGACACGGTCCTCACACCCACCCTACACCACTTACCCTCCTCCACTTCTGCCTTACACTGTCCCTCTGACACCATCCTCTCACCCACCTCTACTCTACACCACTGACCACAACCTACACCACCAATTCTTCTCTCCTAAACTAGCCACCTCTGCCCTAAACCATGGAACACAGTCTCATATTGCCATAATCACATCCCACCAGCTCTGCCCTTCTTCACCAAACCTTACCTCACTTGATGCTATTCTTACACCCACAACCTCTAACCTACATGAACATCTTCCCTGGATATAACACAATCATCACACCCATCCACTTCTGCCACGCACCTCCAACTATTAGCTGGTTCAGTCTCAACTGATGGTGTATAACAGGGATATGCAATTAGTGGACCTCCAGCTGTTGCAAAACTACAAGTCCCATCATGCCTCTGCCAATGGGTGTCATGCTTGTGGCTGTCAGAGTCTTGCTGTGCCTCATGGGACTTGTAGTTCTGCAACAGCTGGAGGTCCGCTAATTGCATATCCCTGGTGTATAAAAAGGTTTCTCATTACCAAGGTGTCACACAAGAAACATCTCACGATGGGTAAAAGCAAAGAGCTCTCTCAAGACCTTCACAACCTTATTGTTACAAAACATATTGATGGCATTTGTTACAGGAGGATTATTAAACTTCTGAATGTTCCAGTGAGCACTGTTGGGGCCATAATCCAGAAGTGGAAAAAAAACATAATTTCACCATAAACCAGCCATGACCAGGTGCTCCTCACAAGATTTCTGAGTGAAAATAATTATCAGAAGAGTTGTCCAAGAGCCAAGGACCACTTGTGGAGAGCTTCAGAAAGACCTGGAATTAGCAGGTACAATTGTTTCAAGTAATGCACTCAACTGCCATGGCCTGTATGCACGCTCACCACGGAAAACTCCATTGTTGAAGAAAAAGCATGTTAAAGCCCGCTTAAAGTTTGCTGCACAACATTTAGACAAGCCTGTGAAATACTGGGAGAATATAGTCTGGTCAGATAAGACCAAAATTGAACTCTTTGGAAGCCATAATACACACCATGTTTGGAGGTCAAATTGCACTGCACATCACCCCAAAAACACCTCCATACCAACAGTGAAGTTTGGGAGGTGGGAACATCATGGTGTGGGGCTGTTTTTCAGCATACAGTACTGGCACACTTCATATTGTTGAAAGAAGGATGAATGGAAAAATGTACCAAGACATTCTTGATAAAAATCTGCTGCCATCTACCAGGATGATGAAGATGAAACAAGGGTGGACATTTCGGCAGGACAATGATCCCAAACACAAAGCCATGGAAACTCTCAATTGGTTTCAAATAAAGAAAATAAAGCTGCTAGAATGCCCCAGCCAATCACCTGAATTGAATCCAATAGAAAATCTATGGAAAGAACCTTTAGAAATATATTTACCTAGATAAATGGTGATGTGTTCAATACTTATTTTACCCGCTGTATATGCGTTATATGTTCAGAAACAGGTTAACAATACAGTGTAAAGGAGATGCCAAATGTTTCGTCCATATATCGTCCCAGTGAGGGATCATTTAGACATCAGTCTATGCAGTTGCATTCCAAATAGCCCAGTTTCTCACTGGACACTATAGACTCTTCATCTGTATCTCAATTATCTGAGAGAGATGAGTCCATCAATCTTCAAAACGTCCTAAATGAGTCATACCTCCCATTCAATGCAGTACACAATAAAAAAAAAGAAAAGAAAAAAACTGTGGAATCCCAGTGGCTCATGGTAAAGATATTACACATTAAACATGCTAGATATACCCTGTATGGTAAAAGATGGGGGAGCTATTAATATTTGGGAATTTTTACATTGGTTTTGGTCCTGTGAGGTGTAAAGCACTGACGTTTGGTGTCTATGCAAAACATAACAAATGGAACCAAAACTCATAATTTTGGGCCCATAAATAGTAATTGGACATAATTTAGTAACAGATATATCAGTCTGGATGTCACACCAATTTCTCAAACTCAAACTATCCAAAACTGAACTTATAATTTTTCCTCCCCCACTTGCCCCTTCTCCTGATCTCTCTGTCAAAATCGATGGCACAACTATAAGCCCATCATTGCATGCCAAGGTCCTAGGTGTAGTCCTGGACTCTTAACTCTGCTTCAAGCCCCACGTCCAATCACTGTCCAAATCTTGCCGCGTCAACCTCCGCAACATCTCCAAAATACACCCCTTTCTAACCAATGACACAACAAAGCTCCTAATTCACTCCCTGGTCATCTCTCGTCTCGACTACTGCAACTCCCTTCTCGTTGACTTACCTCTTCATAGTCAATCCCCCCTTCAGTCCATCATGAATGCTGCTGCCAGTCTTATCCACCTTAACAATTGCTCTGTGTCTGCTACTCCTTTATGTCAATCCCTCCACTGGCTTCTGCTCAACCAACAAATTCAATTCAAAATACTAACAACTTACAAAGCCATCCACAACTTAGCCCCCAGCTACATCACTAGCCTAGTCTCTAAATACCAACCTAATCGTTCTCTTCGTTCCTCTCAAGACCTCCTGCTCTCTAGTTCCCTCATCACCTCATCCCATGCTCTCCTCCAGGACTTTTCCAGAGCCTCTCCAATCCTATGGAACTCCTTACCCCAATCTGTTTGATTATATCCTACTCTATTAGCTTTTAGACCAGGGGTAGGCAACCCCCGGCACTGGTGCCGCAAGCGGCACGCAAAGCCTCTTTTGCCGACACTCGACTCCCTCCCCATCAGCAGGTCTGTGCAGGGAAGCGTCAGTGAGATGCTAATGCATTCCAATCTCACAATTCCCCACACCACACCTGCACTGGGGGGAGGGCACTGTACCCTCACACACTGGTTATCTAACTTTGCTGTAGCTGCGATTGTCAGCTTTTGTGATGGGGAAGGGTTTGGGTGCAGTTCTGCTAGGGGGGTGGTCCCTGTTTCCAGGAAGAGGAGGACTGTGATTGGCCACTGCCAAAGCCAATCAGTCCTGCTAGCCCCGCCCACCATCTGGAGGAAGATGACTCGCTTGGTTGCCACTACCAATTTCAGAAAGAAGGGATTTCACTGTGATTGAGAAAACCACAATCAGTTTGTGGATATACTGTTGAGCTTCTGGGAACTTTGTTGAACAAAAAAAATAAAATACACACACACACACATATATATGTGTGTGTGTAACTTATTACTGACCCCTCAGCTCTGCATCATCTACTACTACCAACCTCTACCTCACCTGCTCCCAACCTCTGGACTCTGGGTCACTTACACCTGACCCCTGAACTTTGCATCACTTACTACTGTACCCCGGCACTCTGTGTCTCTTTAAGCCACAGCCAGTATTTAGCACAATGAAAATCACATTCAATTTTGCTGCGGCGCTCGGCGCTGCACTTTTTCTCAGCTGCAGGGGGCCCGATCTTGCACACAGGCCCGCTGCTTTCAGAAAATGCCCCTGACCTGATCTCATTATTGCGTATCCATTCCAGAAGCTTGTATGTGACATCACATACATCACCTACAAGCACGTGAACTGGATGCGAGAGGTGGATCAGCGGGGATGAGTGTGCCAGGACATATAGATGTGTGTCATCTCTGCTTCCTTGCAGCACTTTGCATATCACGCATATCATAGATGAGAAGAGGATACAGCAGTGGAGCAGATGAGTAGGAGGGTACAGCGGTGGGGCAGATGAGCAGGGAGGGTTTAGCAGTGGGACAGAAGAGCAGGAGGGTACGATGGTGGGGCAGATGTGCAGGGGGTACAGTAGTGGAAGAGATGAGAAGGGGGTTCAGCGGTGGGACAAAAAACCAAGGGGTTTACAGTGATGGGGGCAAATGAGCAGGGGGTTTCAGTGGTAGGACAGAGAAGCAGGGGGGGGTTCAGTGATGGGCTAGATGAGAAGGGGGTTACACTGGTGGGGCAGAAGAGCATGGGGGTACAGAGATGGGGCAGTTGTGCAGGGGGGTACAGTTGTGCAGGGGGGTACAGTGGCAGGGCAGAAAGGAGGTGCATTGGTGGGACAGATGAGCAGGGGGTTACAGTGGTAGGACAGAGGAGCAGGGGGGTTCAGTGATGGGCTAGATGAGAAGGGGGTTACACTGGTGGGGCAGAAGAGCAGGGGGGTACAGAGGTGGGGCATTTGTGCAGGGGGGTACATTGGCAGGGCAGAGGAGAAAGGAGGTACATTGGTGGCACAGATGAGCAGGGGGTTACAGTGGTGGGGCAGAAGAGCAGGGGGGGTACAGAGGTGAGACAGACGTGCAGGAGGTAAAGTGGTGGGGCAGATGAGAAAGGAGGTTACAGTGGTGGGAGCGATGAGAAGGGAATTCAGTGGTGGGACAGAAGAACGCGGGTACAGCGGTGGGGCAGATGTTCAGGGGGGTACAGTGGTTGGGCGGAAGTGCAGGGGGTACAGTGGTGGGAGAGATGAGAAGGGGGTTGAGCGGTGAGACAGTACAGTACAGTGATAAGGCAGATGAGCAGGGGGTTACAGTGGTGGGACAGATGAGCAGGGGGTTCAGTGTTGTGCCAGATGAGGAGGGGGTTACATTGGTGGAAAAGATAAGCGGGGGGGGGGTTCAGTGTTGGGGCAGATGTGAAAGGGAGGTGCATTAGTGGGACTAATGAGCAGGGGGGTACAGAGGTGGGGCAGAAGAGCAGGGGGGGTACAGAGGTGGGGCAGAAGAGCAGGGTGTACAGAGGTGGGGCAGAAGAGCAGGGGCGTGCAGAGGTGGGGCAGAAGAGCAGGGGCATGCAGAGGTGGGGCAGAAGAGCAGGGGCATGCAGAGGTGGGGCAGAAGAGCAGGGGCGTACAGAGGTGGGGGAAGATGTGCAGGGGGGTACAGTGGCGGGGAAGAGGAGAAAGGAGGTAAATTGGTGGGACAGATGAGCAGGGGTTTACAGTGGTGGGATAGAAGAGCAGGGGGAACGGTGGTGGGGCAGATGAGAAAGGGGGTTACAGTGGCGGGGCAGATGAGCAGATGGGTTCAGTGTTAGGACAGGTAAGAAGGTGGTTCAGCGGTGAGACAGAAGAGCATGGGGGTACAGCGGTGGAGCCGATGTGCAGGGAGACACAGCGGTGTGGCATAGGAGAAAGGGGGTTACAGTGGTGGGACAGAAGAGCAGGGGGTACAGTGATCTAAGGTATAAAGGTGCAGGAATTGGTACTGATCAGAGGACTAGAGTTACAGGAACTGGGTCTGATCTAAGGCATGAGAGTGCAGAATGTTAATTAGTTAAGTAGTTTACAGCGTTTAATTTATAAAAATCCTTTTCATAATTGAGCGTGTGAATTTAACATTTTTTTTTGTTATAAAGTCGGCACGCTCAATTTCTTTGAGAACATTTTTCGGCACACTGTACTCAAAAGGTTGCCTACCCCTGTTTTAGACGATCCCTGAAAACCCTCCTCTTCAGAGAAGCCCATCCTACCCACACCTAACAACTGTATTTTCATTTTCTTCATCAGTTTATCCCCCACAGTCATCACCTTTTGTATCACTTGACCCTCCCTCTTAGATTGTAAGCTCTAACGAGCAGGGCCCTCTGATTCCTCCTGAATTGAATTGTATTGTAACTGTACTATCTGCCCCCATGTTATAAAGCACTGCGCAAACTGTTGGCACTATATAAATCCTGTATAATAATAAATAATAATAGTTAGGAGAATTTGAAGATCGTTATTACATAATGACTACCTGTGCAGCATCCCGCCCCTTCCATTCCATTGGATAGTCTGAGTGGGTGGCAACTCACATATATAGCGATGAGGATCTACAATCAAATGTTATCTTCTCTGAGGGGTCCCATTTATATGTGTGTGTTTTTGATCCCAGAAACAGGAAATATAATTTTTCTATATGTTTTAGCTCTTTTATTTTTAATACTGTTTACTTGTGTATATCTCACTCTCTTATGCTATGTTTTTGTATCTTTTGTGTAAATTTCTGTAACTTTTTCTATGCACTGCCCACCTAGGAATTCTAAAAATAACAATTAATATAAGTATGGACTTTTTTTTTAAGGTAAAAAACCTTAAGGCTTTACAACCACTTTAAGGTATGAGGGGGTTGGGTGTGAAGATAGCCATTTAGCTGTAAGAATGGTGTCCGAGACTCTGCTCTCCAAAGTAGTTACAGGTTAACTAAACCAAGCAATATTACCAGAGTTAGTACAAACACAAACCCACAGTCCCAACCTACAATACCACCAGCCACTACTAGAGGGAGACTCAACCAAAATCTAGCTGGCTGGACATACATAGGGATCTTTCCCACACACACACACACAAACCCCGGTCTGACAATGAGATCTGTCCCTACCTATGACCAGGGGTGTCGTTAGGGGGTGGCTATTGGGGCTATAGCCCCAAATCTGGGGGCCATAGCCCCGAGTCTCCTACCGCAGGGGTCCTTGCCTAACCACCGAGCCGCGAGTGCGGTGGACAGGCTGCATGATGGAGCCGAGCAGGCAGGTGAAAGAAGCGAGCGAGCGGGCAGGCGAGCAGAGATTACATCATCTTTCTCCGCCCGCCCCCCATCAGTACACTTCCGCCTTGCGAAGTGACTGTGTATACGGCGGGAGACAGGCAGTGCTGCAGGTGGGGCCAGGAGCTCCACTGCTGCTCTGACCCCGCCCAATGTAGACCGCATGTTCGGGACTCGGGAGGCCGCAGGATATGAGCTGGGATCGGAGCGGGAGGGAGCGGCAGTGGTGGTGAGAGCCAGAGGCTTTGGAGCTGGGATCCGAGTGGGAGAGAGCAGGTGCCCACTGTGCTGAAAGCCAGCGGATGGTGAGCCCAGCTGGGCAGGACCAGGTAGGTCCTTCTCCCCAAATACTCTGCCTGTGAGTGTGGACTAAATCCTGATCTGGCTGTGGCTGAACTGTTCACCAATTAGAGCACTAGCATGCACCACCACCAGTGGTACTGGCACATCTTCCACACAGACATGGTGAAATGCACCACTGCTTGTTGGGCTTCCTTTAGGCCTAGTTCCCATCTATGCGGGTTTGCGGCCTGTTTTTGCGCTGGGATGGTAGCACATTTATTTAATCGGGCTGCCATGCCTGAATTTCCTGCAGAGAAAAGGTGCATGCAGCATTTTAAGTGGCCTTGAAATCGCATGGTGCTTTTTTGCATTGTGCAATTTCCCTGCAGATCCTGCACCCACAATCGCGCTGCATTTTTAGATGCATGGGGGTGCCATTAGGAATTAATTTTTTAAACAGCAGCGTGTGCAGGAATCTCAGCAATTCCAGCACCCAGAGTCAAAACATGCTGCTGTTTAAAAACACACGAGGCTGCCATTCATTCTTAATGGCACCCCCACACATCTAAAATTGAACTGCAGGGAAATCGCAAAGTGTAAAAGCTGCTGCGTTTTTCTAAAAATGCAGGCACAGCAGCCCATTCAAAGGAATGGTCTGCCATGCCTGCACAAACATGCACTGTAAACCCGCATAGATGTGACCCAGGCCTAAAGCGTTAGTAAAGTCATTTTTTTAAAATGAAAAAAGCTGGACCCCCTGCAGGTGTAACCGCTTGCCTACTGGCCACTTTTTTCAGTGTGATGAAAGGAATGCCGATAACCGGCAAGTGTGTTTACATCACGATCAGTTGTGATTGGACACAGCTGGTCACGTGGTAAAGAGTTGCTGTTATTGGCTCTTTACCCCAATCTGTGATCAGCTGTGTTATAGAGTGAGCTGGGTGTGCACCGCAGTGAGCACGGTTTTGGGAGGATGTCAATAGACACCCTCCCAGAACTGGATCGCGCTGTTGAACCACTTCATTATATATTACAATATAACAATAGAAATAATGCACTTCAATCACCCTGACACCATATCAACCATGGTGCCATGATGATTGAAGTGCCAACACCAGCCACTGCACAAATTGCCCCGCAAAAAATTTCTTAAAATTTCTTAACCCCCCCCCCGCCTGCAAAAAGGTTGGTGACCGCTGCTATGGGCTCTAGCCCTAGATCTTTTGCAGACCTAGCAACGCCCCTGCCTATGACAACCTAGTTTTGACAGATACCCACTCCCACTTCTGCTTGGACTGACCACCACTGTTCCAATCTAAGGCCAGCTATCATTACCCTACACCAACTACCTTCTACTAGGTAACACACTGCTTTCTCTACTCTATAACCACTGATCATTCTCCACCATGCTAACTCAACTAACTCTGTCCTTTAATATCAACTCTTCTCTACACAATTCTCATAGCAAGCACCCTGCCCTACACCAATGATTCTACCACAGACCCTCCTCAGCCCAACGCAATACACCTTACTTCCCTATACCTGCACCTTCCACCCTACATTCCTGACTGTCCTTCACATGAAGCCATCCTGGTGCCACCACCTGCTCCAGAAAAAAAATAAATAGCACCCCTGTTCTGTATGCTCAACATTACAATATCTAGCATACAGAAGTGAATATCATATTAACATGCTACTATTACTTAACAACCTAAATAAAACAGTTATAATGGGGCAAAAAAAAAGAATCTATAATTCCTTCAACAATATACAGTGAGGAAGAGCATAAATGCCATTCATGGCATCACCTCCATCACAAATCCAAAGAAAGAGAGGAATTGTGTATTAAAAAACATTGAGGAGGTCACATATTATGCAGTATACATTTACTAGAGAGATGTCACACAGTGTATACAGATCCCAGAAAGAGATCAACCTTTGCACAGTGTATACAGAACCCAGATAGAGACCAAGCCTGGCACGCAGTGTATAGAGAGAGCCTGGACAGAGACCAAGCCTGGCATACAGTATACAAAGCCCACATAGAGACCAAGCCTGGCACACAGTGTATACAGAGCCTAGATAGAGACCAGGCCTGGCACACAGTGTATACAGAGCCTAGATAGAGACCAAGCCTGGCACAGTGAATAGAGGACCCCAGATAGAGACCAAGCCTGGCACACAGTGGGGGAGATTTACTAATATTGGAGAGTGCAAAATCTGGTGCAGCTCTGCTTAGAATCCAATCAGCTTCCAGGTTTTATTGTCAATACTTGACTGAACAAGCTGAAGTTAGAAGCGGATTGGCTACTATGCACAGTTGCAGCAGATTCTGAGTGCTCCAATTTTAGTAAATCTCAAGCAGTGTATACAGAGCCCAGATAAAGACCAAGCCTGGCACACAGCGTACACAAAGCCCAGATAGAGACCAAGCCTGGCACACGGTGTATAGAGAGAGCCTGGACAGAGACCAAGCCTGGCACACAGTGTATAGAGAGAGCCTGAACAGAGACCAAGCCTGGCATACAGTATATACAAATCCCAGATAGAGACCAAGCCTGGCACACAGTGTATACAAAGCCTAGATAGAGACCAGGCCTGGCATCATCCCGGTACTGTTGTTTCGAGTGGGCGATCGGCTATCCGTATATAACAACCGATGCGGCTGAAAGCCACTCGGCTGTTATACCGGGGGAGCGGGAGGGGACGTCGCCTCCCGCCGCTCTTACCGGGCCTCCCGTGCGATCGGGAGGCCCGGTGTCCAATCGGCTGCCTCCGGCGGCTGTGGGCGGGCTGGAACGAAGCTGTGGGCGGCTTCGTTCCAGCCTTCTCAATGTAAACGCGGAAGCGACGTCATGATGTCACTTCCCGTTTACTCGGCTGCCAATGGCGCCGAATTTAAAAAAATACACAGTATTCAGAATCGCTGTTTTCGGTGATCTGAATACTTTGAAGTGTAAAGGAGGGATGGGGGGGTCTTTTAGACCCCCCATCCCTCCATAAAGAGTACCTGTCACCACCTATTACTGTCACAAGGGATGTTTACATTCCTTGTGACAACAATAAAAGTAAAAAAAAAAAATTTTTTTTTAAACACACTTTATAAGTATAAAAATAAATAATTAAAAAAAAATGTTTAAAGCGCCCCCGTCCCTGCGAGCTCGCGCAGCGAAGAAAACGCATACGGAAGTCGCACCCGCATATGTAAACGGTGTTCAAATCACACGTGAGGTATCGCCGCGATCGTCAGAGCAAGAGCAATAATTCTAGCCCTAGACCTCCTCTGTAACTCTAACCTGGTAACCGTAAAAAAAATGTAAAGCATCGCCTATGGAAATTCATAGCTACCATAGTTTGTCGCCATTCCACGAGTGCGTGCAATTATAAAAGCATGACATGTTTGGTATCTATTTACTCGGCATAACATCATCTTTCACATTATACAAAAAAATTGGGGTAACTTTACTGTTTGGATTTTTTAAAATTCGTGGAAGTGTCCCTTTTCCAAAAATTTGCGTTTAAAACACCGCTGCACAAATACCGTGTGATATAAAATATTGCAACAAT
The DNA here is from genome assembly GCF_042186555.1 of Aquarana catesbeiana. NCBI lineage: Eukaryota > Metazoa > Chordata > Amphibia > Anura > Ranidae > Aquarana > Aquarana catesbeiana. The sequence continues at coordinate 252,872,912 of NC_133334.1, forward strand.
CTCCATTTTATTCTCTAGATTCTCTGCTAAAAAAATATATATAATGTTTGGGGGTTCCAAGTAATTTTCTAGCAAAAAATATGGATTTCAACTTGTAAACACCAAATTTCAAAAATAGGCTTAGTCATGAAAGGGTTAAGGTAAAAATGTTTTAGGCATAAGTACTCCCCCCCCCCCTTTTACTTAAACGGAGCTCCACCCAAAAGGGGAAGTTCTGTTTTAAGGCCTCCTCCCCCACTCCTGTTTGTCCTGTTTGTGAAATGGAGTTTTGGGGAGCGGGGAGCAGATTTTGACAGGTACCCGCTCCCACCTCTGCTCCGACACATCACAGGACCCAGAAGACTGCAGGACCATTCACAGTGCTTGGCGCCACTCACAGCAGAGGACACAAGGAGAAAATGGCTGGGGTGAGCACACCGCTGCATCGTAGGACAGGTGAGTGGCTGTTTATTAAAAGGTCAGCAGGTACAGTTAATACAAAGTAGGGATGTATCGTAACACGGAGTGGCACCGTGGATACACCAAAAATACCTGTGCCGCGTCCTACAATAACGTATTCAAAAAACAAACAGGGGGGACTTTTGGACTTTTTAGGCACAACTACATAAACATTCTATAAAAAATTATTTTATTAGAAAAATACATAACAACAAAATTAATTAAAAACCACAATACATGTATATATATATATATTGGAGGGCGATAGCTATACAACACCATCTAAGTACATATCTCTTCAGACATCTGGATCAACATCCCAGGTAACAGTCAGTCCGAGAGGATGGCCGAATAGCAAATCCGCAGTCAATTAATTCATGTCATATGGATATTCAATGCTTGACATGTTTCGCGTGTCTTCACGCTTCTTCAAGAGCCAGACAGTATATATTGTGGCTATCAGAAATATGTAACATAACAGGTACATGATTAATATATCAATATGTATAGACAAAAACGGTATCTGTGATGACAGGAGAGGGGAAGGGGGAGGGGGAGGAAGGAGGGAAAGGGAAAAAGGGGAGAGGGGAAAAGGAAAGGGGGGGGGGGAGGGGAGAAGGGGGAAAAGAAAAAAGGAAGGGGAAAACAAGGGAAAAGAAGAATAGAAAAAAAGAGGGGAGGGAAGGGGGGGGGGAAGGGGGAAAGGATGAAAAGAAAAAGGAAAAGAGGAAAAGGGAAAGGTGGAAGAGAGGAGGTGGGAACCAAGAGAATATTGTATACATAAAAATCTCATTCACATCTCTTAACCATCTTTCGAGACTATGTTGTGCACGCCCCCATGGCAGCCTTTCATCACCTTTGGGTTTGCGCGCCCTCCACTGCAATGTCTGAATAAGCATGAGTTTTTTCTGAGACTAAAATATGCGGTGTCATCACAGATACCGTTTTTGTCTATACATATTGATATATTAATCATGTACCTGTTATGTTACATATTTCTGATAGCCACAATATATACTGTCTGGCTCTTGAAGAAGCGTGAAGACACGCGAAACATGTCGAGCATCGAATATCCATATGACATGAATTAATTGACTGCGGATTTGCTATTCGGCCATCCTCTCGGACTGACTGTTACCTGGGATGTTGATCCAGATGTCCAAAGAGATATGTACTTAGATGGTGTTGTATAGCTATCGCCCTCCAATATATATATATATATATATATATATATATATATATATATATATATATATATATATATATATATACACACACACACACACATACACACACACACACACACATGTATTGTGGTTTTTAATTAATTTTGTTGTTATGTATTTTTCTAATAAAATATTTTTTTATAAAATTTTTATCTAGTTTTGCCTAAAAAGTCCAAAAGTCCCCAGTTTGTTTTTTGAATCAGCAGGTACAGTTGCTGACTTTTAATTTTCACTTAAGAGACTGGAGGTCCTCTTTATTTGAGCCCTCACCCAATCCAGCACTGTGCACATCTGCAGCTCTTCTCTCCCCTTATATCTTGGTCTCACTGGCTTTGCTGAGGCAGGTGGAGCCATTGGATCCTGATTCCATCAATAAAAGCCAGTGACGAGAGAGTGGAAGGCGGGGGCGATTCCTACGGTCTGTGTCAACAGACACCGGCAGCGAGGCTCAGAAGAGAGCATAGGAGGCATTCGCTGGGGAGGAGGATCCAGGAGCGCTGGCAGGGGATCCGAGAAGAGGAAATTTGGGGCCACTCTGTGCAGTTCCATTGCACAGAGCAGGTGCAGTGCATCCGGAAAGTATTCACAGCGCTTTACTTTTTCCATATTTTGTTATATTACAGCCCTATTCCAAAATGGATTAAATGCATTATTTTCCTCAAAATTCTACAAACAATACCCCATAATGACAACGTGAAAGAAGTTTGTTTGAAATCTTTGCAAATTTATTAAAAATAAAAAACAAAAAAACAATCCCGTGTACATAAGTATTCACAGCCTTTGCTCAATACTTTGTTGAAGCACCTTTGGCACCAATTACAGCCTCAAGTCTTTTTGAGCATGATGCTACAAGCTTGGCACTCCTATTTTTGGGCAGTTTCTCCCATTCTTCTTTGCAGGACCTCTCAAGCTCCATCAGGTTGGAAGGGGAGCATCGGTGCACAGCCATTTTCAGATCTCTCCAGAGATGTTCAAGTCTGGGCTCTGGCTGGCCACTCAAGAACATTCACAAAGTTGTCCCGTAGCCACTCCTTTGTTATCTTGGCTGTGTGCTTGGAGTCGTTGTCCTGTTTGAAGATGAACCTTCGCCCCTGTCTGAGGTCGAGAGAGCTGGAACAGGTTTTCATCAAGGATGTCTCTGTACATTGCTGCATTCATCGTTCCCTGACTAATCTCCTAGTTTCTGCCGCTGCAAAAACATCCCCACAGCATGATGCTGCCACCACCATGCTTCACTGTAGGGATGGTATTGGCCAGGTGATGAGCGGTGCCTGGTTTCCTCCAGACATGATGCTTGCCATGCAGGACAAAGAGTTCAATCTTTGTTTCATCAGACCAGAGATTTTTGTTTCTCATGGCCTGGGAGTCCTTCAGGTGCCTTTTGGCAAACTCCAGGTGGGCTGTCATGTGCCTTTTACTGAGGAGTGGCTTTCGTCTGGCCACTCTACCATGCAGGCCTGATTGGTGGAGTGCTGCAGAGATGGTTGTTCTTCTGTAAGGTTCTCCTCTCTCCACAGAGAAACGCTGGAGCTCTGTCAGAGTGACCATCGGGTTCTTGGTCACCTCCCTGACTAAGGCCCTTCTTCCCCCGATTGCTTGGTTTGGCCAGGTGGCTCGTTCTAGGAAGAGCCCTGGTGTTTCCAAACTTCTTCCATTCAAGGATGATGGAGACCACTGTGCTCATTGGACCTTCAATGCTGTCCTTCCCTAGATCTGTGCCTTGATACAATTCTGTCTCGGAGGTCTGCAGACAATTCTTTAGACTTCATGGCTTGGTTTGTGCTCTGACATGCACTGTTAACATAAAAGCGCACACACACAGGTTGGACTTGATGGACTTGTGTCTTTTTTCAACCTTACCAACTATGTAACTATGGGACATTACATAGACAGGTGTGTGCCTTTCCAAATCATGTCCAATCAACTGAATATGATTTCGGGTCCATGTCTCCACCGAAACACACAGACTCTGGGAACCTAGGACCTGGATACAGTTTTGGGGCCTCTGTGCCCAAACCAACAATGTGCTTCACCCCCCCCCCCCCAGAATAAATGTTAACATAATCAGCTCAAAACAACCTGATGCTGGTGTCTCCTGCTGTTATATGTAATCTGATTATTAGGGTGTCTCTCTATGGGATGCTCTCACATATAGACCTGTGTGTGAGCTTGTCTCAGGCTGTTCCTCTGATATTGCGTATTCAGTATGACCCGAGGGGGATATCAGAACATTCTCCTCTAGTATTTTGGCTTTCTGCTAGACACCAAACTACCTTACCTAAGGCCCCATGGTGCCTAAATGTGTTCTGGTTGAAACGGTTACCAGCAGACAATACCATTGCACAGTACATATCTAGCTTTATTGCTGATAATGCCCTCTATGACAAAGTTTTGGTCAAATGGGAGCCATTTAAATGCTTTGTGCAAGGTATATTTTTTCTAACATTAATACTATTACCTCTGACACAAAGCAACATGAGGAACAGCTGACTCAGCATGTTCGGAGGCTTGAGCAGGAGTATATATTGGATCTGTCTGATAGTTCTAAAGCAGCCTGGATTTCAGTGCAAGATGCCTTAACCACTTGTCGACCGGCTTACGTCGATATACGGGCACGCACAGGCAGATTAACGTACCTAAATGTTGCCCTTTAAGAAGCGGTTTGCGGGCATGTGCGCCCTCCGCGAGCTCCGTGAGTGTGATCGAGCGTCCCGCGGATTCAATGTCTGCGGGGATACCCGCGATCGTCTCATGGAGAGGGAGAATGGGGAAATGCTAAACAAGCATTTCCCAGTTCTGCCTAGTGATACTGACACTGATCAACGCTCCCTTTAATCGGGAGCGGTGATCAGTGTTGTGTCACACATAGCCCCTCCCCCCCCACAGTTAGAATCACTCCCTAGGACACACTTAACCCCTACAGCGCCCCCTAGTGGTTAACCCCTTTACTGCCAGTCACATTTACACAGTAATCAATGCATTTTTAATAGCACTGATCCCTGTATAAATGTGAATGGTCCCAAATAGCGCCAAAAGTGTCCGATCTGTCCGCCCATAATGTCGCAGTCACAATAAAAATCGCCGCCATTACTAGTAAAAAAAAAAATTATTAATAAAAATGGCATAAAACTATCCCCTATTTTATAGACGCTATAACTTTTGCGCAAAGCAATCAATAAACGCTTATTTATATGCTATTTATTTTACCAAAAATATGTAGAATACGTATCGGCCTAAACTGAGGGAAAAAAATGTTTTTTTAATATTTTTTTGGGGGATATTTATTATAGCAAAAAATAATGCACTTTTTTTCAAAATTGTCGCTATTTTTTTGTTTATAGCGCAAAAAATAAAAAATGCAGAGGTGATCAAATACCACCAAAAGAAAGCTCTATTTGTGGGGAAAAAAGGACGTCGATTTTGTTTGGGAGCCACGTCGCACGACAGCGCAATTGTCACTTAAAGCGACGCAGTGCAGAATCGCAAAAAGTGCTCTGGTCTTTGGCCAGCCAAATGGTCCGGGGCTTAAGTGGTTAACCCATGTAATACATTCTAAGACAGGAAAAAAAAACGATTCTTCTCTAGGGAGAGGGAACAGACTGGATAAAATATTAAATGTTAGACCTGCTGTTCCAGCTATAGGAGCACTGAAATTGCCCAATGTCCAACTTACTAATTCGCCCGCTGCCATTATGGCTGAACTAATCCGATACTATACAGATCTCTATGCTTCCAAAATGTCCTATACACACAGGAAGAAGGAGTCTATCATTCTATTATTGTGTTCCGCCTAGGTGTGAAATCCCATTGTTAATTGAGGCACCTTTTTGTTTCTGTCCGCCTGCTAGTATTGTGTCCACTTCACCTCGTTACCAAACCATTGTGGGATGTTTATGTTAGCTGTTCATTAGATGTACTGTTAGAAGTACTGATATTACTGTTTAAAGTTTGCATTGTTTAGAATATTGCGATCAAGCTCTTACCTGATTTTGTGTGGTATAAATGCTGTGTGAGTTTACAATAAAGTCAGTTCCAGTTTGCACCTTAGCTAATGTCATCTATCTCTTGGGTGCAATTCTCAGCTATAATACCTGGGTCCTGGTTTCAGAGTAGAGGAAGCTGTATCTTGGTGGAATCACCCAGGCTGGGTGCCAGGCAGTCTGGTCTGCGGTGCAATCTGCTTCCTATGGGCAGTCCAAACCATCACTGGGACCCGGTGTCCGGTGATATTAAAGAAGTGTTCCATATCATACCATGGAAGCGGAGTTCCAGTTTAGAATGCAAGAGACGCTCGCCCAATATAAAGAGCCTGGTTCTGCCTGGAACCTGATGGAATTGAGAGATGGGATCCGCCTGGAGCTCTGGATAGAGGTTCTCCAAGTGGAGCAAGACTATTATGGAAAGGTCCCCCCTATGTCCATGGATTGGTACTGGCTCCAATTGGATTTGCGTATACCATTCCTAGGAGAGCATCCTCGGGAGGACTGGCTGACAGAGCTGGATAGGCTGATCCAGACGGAAATGGTGCTGGACGATGGTTATCGGGCGCTGCAATGGTATGCTACGCAAGCATGTCCGTGGCTTAAAAACAGCAATCCTATAAAAGGCTTTGACTACGCTGGCCCGGATTGATATCCGAGACTCTTCAGGAGGATCCACATTTCGGTAGTGCAGCGGAGTAGAGATGGGAGGACATCCGAGATTTTAGGGGGTTGGAACTTCCCAGTGAGCTTGGATTGAGAAGTGATGTGGACTCTATAATTACACAGGAGTGGGAGCTAGAACAAGCATAAAAAAAACTGTTCAACAGAGCTCAACAGTATATCCCAGCACCCATGGATGTTAAGGATTATGAGTCACCCGCTAAAGCACTGGGCCCAAGTGCCGCCAGCCCGTGCCCTGGATTTTTTAGCAATTGCAGAGACTGGAGGTTTAATAGACTTTTCTGCTGAGGAGGAACAACTCGGTGAGCCTCCATCAGAAATGCTGGCATCAGGGCAGAACATCACAGAGCTCTGCCCAGCACAAACAGCAGCTTCAGCCTTCCTGAGAGAAGAGGCAGCCGACCTTTCTCCCACACCAACAGGGACATGGAATTTCATGCCAGCAGCATCTGTGGAGTTACAACAAACTTCTCCAGCCAAAGCACTGGCCATGGGACAGAGTGCTGCTCAGCTCTGTCCACCCTTGTCTGCAAATCCAGCTTAAGCGCTGGTAACTGGCCAGAGGGTCCAAGCCCTTTGCCCAACACCAGCAGCAGTTCTTGGGGCCCAGGGTGAGAAGGTGGCGGTTCTTCTTCCCCAGCTGCAGATCCACAGTCTAGGAGAGGAGGTGGTCACTCTCCCTCCCCAGCAGCAGTCCAAGGACCCAGGAGAGGAGGTGGTCACTCTCCCTCCCCAGCAGCAGTTCAAGGACCCGGGAGAGGAGGAAGCCGTCCTCACTCCTCAGCGGAAGATACACAGTTAGGGAGAGAAGGTGGATGTCCTTCCTCCCCAGCGGCAGATCCACAGTCCGGTAGAGGAGGTAGTTGTCCTTCCTCCTCAACAGCAGATCCACAGTCTGGGAGCAGAGTAAGCTGTCCTCCCTCCCCAACAGTCAACCAGAGCGGAGGAAGAGAACTGTCTTCTCTCCCCAGCAATAATTTGTTCACCTGGGAGACAGTACCAGAGGAATGTCTTCCCAGCAGCTAAGTGAGAGTACGGTAGATGGACCAGCTGGCTCATCCTCCCAGCGGCAGTTCAAGGACTCAGGAGAGGAGGAACTGGTCCTCACTCCCCAGCGGCAGATCCACAATCCATGAGAGGAGGTGGTTGTCCTCCCTCCCCAGCAGCTTCTTCGTTTCAGCTGGGGTAGGAGCTTCACTTCATCAGCCTGTCGCTGCAGAGATAGACCACCTGCCCTGGCTCCCTGGAGCTCCAGAGTTGTTGCTGGTGCTGGGCAGAGGTTGGTAGCACTTTGCCCTGATGACAGCGCTTCTGCTGGGGACCCCACATCATCCACTTTGGCTAACCGTTGGGGAGGAAGGCCTGCTTCCTTCACTCCCAGACTGTGGATCTACTGCTTGGGAGGGAGGACGACCACCTCCTCTCATGGATTGTGGATCTGCTGCTGGGGAGTGAAGATAGCTTCCTCCTGTCCTGAGTCTTTGAACTGCTGCTGGGAGGATGAGCCAGCTGCTCCATCTCATGTACTCTCATCCAGCTGCTGGGAAGACATTCCTGAGCAAGCTCTGCACTGGTGGTGCCCCAATGCTGCAGCTGAATCAACTGTAGGAGACAGTCCTGGCACTTGCTGTACTTTCTTGGGTGCCCTGAAGCCTTCTTTACAAATGCAGTGAGAGTGGTTTTTTATGGGATTAGGTTAATTTTCATGGCAAAGAGGGACTTTGCAATTAACTGCAATTCACGTGATCACTCTTAAAAATATTCTGGAGTATATGCAAATTGCCATCATAAGAACCGAGGCAGCAGACTTTGTGAAAATTAATATTTGTGTCATTCTCAAAACTTTTGGCCACGGCTGTAGTGAAGCTCCTACTCCCAGCTGAAGCGCCTAACACATACAGTGCCTCAGAACGGTAAAGATCACACCCAGCTGAAGCGCCAACAGCCAAACAGAGGGTCCGTGATCTCTGCCCCACACCTACTGATGACAACCCTTTCCTGCGGCCAAGAGTGGAGATCATGTGGACCGACTACGTAGGTTCACTCTGCCCAACTAACACATGTCCAGACCAGGTGGCGGTCTGGGACCTGGTTAGTCTCATTTCGATGGGGGTGAAGTGTGACGGACCCAACTGGGATTGGGTTTTTTTGGAGGGGACTGCAGTGTAGCCTCTTGCCTACAGACTATGGGCCCTGGCTTTTGAGAAGGGGGGGCCCTTCTCCTTGGGAGGTGTGTGCCTGGAGGACCTTTCCGAAACACACAGACTCTGGGGACCTAGGACCTGGATACAGATTTGGGACCTTTGTGCCCAAACCAGCAAAGACTGCTTTACCCCCCCCCCCCCCACCCCTATACTCAGAACAGATGTTAATAAAATCGGCTCAAAACAACCTGATGCTGGTGTCTTCCGCTATAATCTGTTTATTAAGCTGTCTTTCTCTCGTTATATAATTCCCCATTGCTTGCCTCCTAGGTGTGAATCCCCATTAATTGAGTCACCTTTTGTTTCTGTCTGTCTGCTAGTATTGTGTCCACTTCACCTCATTACCATACTATTGTGAGATGTTTATGTTATCTGTTCATTAGATGTACTGTAGGCTTCATGTACACTGTTGCTAAACGGATGTTTAGGAGCAGTTGGGCATTTTTTTCAGCTGCCCCGGGAACTCTCCTGTATGTTATCTTATCAGTACATGTACACAGGGTCGTTTATAATCGTTTCTAGGCAGTTGAGTTTAGAAGCATTTTTTGGAAAGCAAAAAAATGTGTTCAGGACGGATGTTCAGAGGCATTTGAAACGCCAAATGCCTGTAACAGCTTGTAAACGCGTGTCGTTTATAGGCGTTTTTAATGGAGATACATTTTTGACTATTAGAAAAACAGAAAAAAATGTTTTTTCAAACATTTTAAAACGCTCCTAAACGCAAACGCGGCTAAAAGTGGCAATTGAAACGTGGCAAAACGGACGTTTTTAAACGTTGTTTACTATCTATCTGTCAAGTTAAATCTTTCAGGGGAGGTTGTAAAACATCCAGTGTACAATAAAGAGGTTGTAAACCTCCGCTCCGGAACCCCCCCCCCAAAAAAAGACCCTGCAAGACAAAGGCATTATGAGCTAGTATGCATTGCATACTAGCTCATTATTAAATACTTACCTTAAAACGAAGCTGTTGCAGTGGTCCCCACACACTGCTGTCATGGCCGACATCTTTCCCGAAGCTTCTTCCGGGTTTGCAGACTTCGGTGCTGTGATTGGCTGGATCCACCATAATATCACTCCCGTGCATGTGCGCGGGAGCCACCATTCACGGCATCAGCTCGGAAGGAACATCACCCGTGGGCCGTTCCTATAGAGTGCATGCGCCAATGATGTCACTGGCTGCATGCACTGGAAATATCTCCTAAACTGTACAGGTTTGGGAGATGTTTCCACTACCTATAGGAAAGCCTTATTATAGGCTCACCTATAGGGGAAAGTCTGCAGAGGAAGTTCACATCCTCTTTAAGCCTTAGATGATATTACTGTTTAAAGTTTGCATTGTTTTGGATAATGTGATCAAGCTCTTACCTGATTGTGTGTGTGGTATAATGTCTGTGTGAGCTTAAAATAAAGTCAGTTTCAGTTTGCACCTAAGCTAGTGTTGTCTAGTTGGGTGCAGATCTCAGCTTTAATAGTTGGTTCCAGAGTGGAGGAAGCTGTATCTTGTTGGATTCACCCAGGCTGGGTGCCAGGCGGGCCATCACAGAGACCAAGCCTGGCAGACCATGTATACAGAACCCAGATACAGACCAAGACTGGCACAGTGTATAGATATCTCAGACCGAGACCAAGCCTGGCACAAAGTGTACACAAAGCCCAGCTAGAGACCAAGCTTGGCACACAGTGTATATAAAGACCAGCTAGAGACCAAGCTTGGCACACAGTGTATATAAAGCTCAGCTAAGAGACCAAGCTTGGCACACAGTGTGTATAAAGCCCAGCTAAGAGACCAAGCTTAGCACACAGTGTACAGTGGGGACGGAAAGTATTCAGACCCCCTTAAATTTTTCACTCTTTGTTATATTGCAGCCATTTGCTAAAATCATTTAAAGTTCATTTTTTTTCCTCATTAATGTACACACAGCACCCCATATTGACAGAAAAACACAGAATTGTTGACATTTTTGCATAATTAATAAAAAAGAAAAACTGAAATATCACATGGTCCTAAGTATTCAGACCCTTTGCTCAGTATTTAGTAGAAGCACCCTTTTGATCTAATACAGCCATGAGTCATTTTGGGAAAGATGCAACAAGTTTTTCACACCTGGATTTGGGGATCCTCTGCCTTTCCTCCTTGCAGATCCTCTCCAGTTCTGTCAGGTTGGATGGTAAACGTTGGCAGACAGCCATTTTTAGGTCTCTCCAGAGATGCTCAATTGGGTTTAAGCCAGGGCTCTGGCTGGGCCATTCAAGAACAGTCACGGAGTTGTTGTAAAGCCACTCCTTCGTTATTTTAGCTGTGTGCTTAGGGCATTGTCTTGTTGGAAGGTAAACCTTTGGCCCAGTCTGAGGTCCTGAGCACTCTGGAGAAGGTTTTCGTCCAGGATATCCCTGTACTTGGCCGCATTCATCTTTCCCTCGATTGCAACCAGTCGTCCTGTCCCTGCAGCTGAAAAACACCCCCACAGCATGATGCTGCCACCACCATGCTTCACTGTTGAGACTGTATTGGACAGGTGATGAGCAGTGCCTGGTTTTCTCCACACATACCGCTTAGTATTAAGGCCAACAAGTTCTATCTTGGTCTCATCAGACCAGAGAATCTTACTTCTCACCATCTTGGAGACCTTCAGGTGTTTTTTCTAGCAAACTCCATGCCGGCTTTCACGTGTCTTGCACTGAGGAGAGGCTTCCGTAGGGCCACTCTGCCATAAAGCCCCGACTGGTGGAGGGCTGCAGTGATGATTGACTTTCTACAACTTTCTCCCATCTCCCAACTGCATATTTGGAGATCAGCCACAGTGATCTTTGGGTTCTTCTTTACCTCTATCGCTAAGGCTCTTCTCCCCCGATAGCTCAGTTTGGCCGGACAGCCAGCTCTAGGAAGGGTTCTGGTCATCTCAAACATCTTCCATGTAAGGATTATGGAGACCACTGTGCTCTTAGGAACCTTAAGTGCAGCAGAATTTTTTTGTAACCTTGGCCAGATCTGTGCCTTGCCACAATTCTGTCTCTGAGCTCTTCAGGCAGTTCCTTTGACCTCATGATTCTCATTTGCTCTGACATGCACTGTGAGCTGTAAGGTCTTATATAGACAGGTGTGTGGCTTTCCTAATCAAGTCCAATCAGTATTATCAAACACAGCTGGACTCAAATGCAGGTGTAGAACCATCTCAAGGATGATCAGAAGAAATGGACAGCACCTGAGTTAAATATATGAGTGTCACAGCAAAGGGTCTGAATACTTAGGACCATGTGATATTTCAGTTTTTCTTTTTTAATAAATCTGCAAAAATGTCAACAATTCTGTGTTTTTCTGTCAATATGGGGTGCTGTGTGTACATTAATGAAGAAAAAATGAACTTAAATGATTTTAGCAAATGGCTACAATATAACAAAGAGTGAAAAATTTAAAGGTCTGAATACTTTCTGTCCCCACTGTATATAAAGCCCAGTTAGAGACCAAGCTTGGCACACGGTGTATATAAAGCCCAGCTAGAGACCAAGCTTGGCACACAGTGTATATAAAGCCCACCTAGAGACAAAGCTTGTCACACAGTGTATACAAAGCCCAGCTAGAGACCAAGCCTGGCAAAGTGTATACAAAGCCCTGGCACAGACCAAGCCTGGCACAGTGTATACAAAGCCCTGGCACAGACCAAGCCTGGCACAGTGTATAAAGATGCACTCAATATAAAAGAAGATAAGTGCCAGAGGGGCCCGGGTGCTGGGTCAGTCTATGTGCCAGCACTATGGGGAGTGCCATCTCACCCAATTTTGGGTGGTGCCTATCCTTTCAACTCCCGAGCACAATAGAACTGTAAAGCAAAAATTGGGGGAGAGCCCATAAGAGTTCAAAGAGGGAGGAGGGGAATGAGGCAAGCCGCGGTTGCAACCTATATACAATAAACTTTATTAGTGACAAAAAATTCAAAGGCAAAAATTAATAAGCAGACAACACAGAATCTTTAAAAGACAATGTTGCCCCATCTTTTAATGATTCTGTGTTGTCTGCTTATTCATTTTTGCCTTTGAATTTTTTGTTACTAATAAAGTTTATTGTATATATTTTGCAACCACGGCTTGCCTCATTCCCCTCCTCCCTCTTTGAACTCCTATGGGCTCTCCCCCAATTTTACAGTGTAAAAAGAGCCCAGATAAAATTCAAGCTTGGCACACAGCGTATATAGAACCCAGATAGAGACCAAGCCTGGCACACAGTGTATACAGAACCCAGATAGAGACCAAGCCTGGCACACAGTGTATACAGAGCCTAGATAGAGACCAAGCCTGGCACACAGTGTATACAGAACTTAGATAGAGACCAAGCCTGGCACACAGTGTATACAGAACCTAGATAGAGACCAAGCCTGGCACACAGTGTATACAGAACAAAGACCAAGCCTGGCACACAGTGTATACAGAACCCAGATAGAGACCAAGCCTGGCACACAGTGTATACAGAACAAAGACCAAGCCTGGCAAACAGTGTATACAGAGCCTAGATAGAGACCAAGCCTGGCACATGGTATATACAGAACCCAGATAGAGACCAACCAAGCCTGGCACATGGTGTATACAGAACCCAGATAGAGACCAAACCTGGCATGCAGTGTATACAGAACAAAGACCAAGCCTGGCACACAGTGTATAGATATACTTCACATAAGGATTGATGGTGCCGTTCATCGATGGTATGCAAATGTGTATACAGATCCTATAAATGGCACACAGACTGGCAGTACCCCCAATAATGCCCCCATGGCAGTGCAATCCCCCCTCCCGAGTGATACCCAGTATTGCCAGTGCCGCCTCCCCCTCAGTGATACCCAGAATTGGCAGTGCCCCCAGTGATACCCAGTATTGCCAGTGCCGCCTCCCCCCTCAGTGATACCCAGTATTGGCAGTGTCCCCCCCCCCCATTGATGCCCAGAATCGGCAGTGCTCCCAGTGATGCCCAGTAGTGGCAGTGTCCCCTCCCCCCAGTGATGCCCAGTATTGGCAGTGCCCCCAGTGATGCCCAGTATTGGCAGTGCCCCCTCCCCCCTCAGTGATGCCCAGTATTGGCAGTGCTCCCAGTGATGCCCAGTATTGGCAGTGCCCCCTCCCCCCTCAGTGATGCCCAGTATTGGCAGTGCCCCCAGTGATACCCAGTAGTGGCACTGTCCCCTCCCCCCCAGTGATGCCCAGTATCGGCAGTGCCCCCAGTGATACCCAGTAGTGGCAGTGTCCCCTCCCCCCTCAGTGATGCCCAGTATTGGCAGTGCCCCCAGTGATACCCAGTAGTGGCAGTGTCCCCTCCCCCCCCAGTGATGCCCAGTATCGGCAGTGCTCCCAGTATTGGCAGTGCCTCCCCCCCAGCGATGCCCAGTATTGGCAATGCCCCCAGTGATACCCAGTATCGGCAGTGCTCCCCAGTGATGCCCAGTATTGGCAGTGCCCCCCCCCCCCTAGCGATGCCCAGTATTGGCAATGCCCCCAGTGATGCCCAGTATTGGCAGTGCCCCCATTGATGCCTTATTGGAATTTGGCAGTGCCCCCTCCCCCGCCGGTACCTGCCCACAGCTGGATCTTGTGCCGCAGCAGTCTCATGGCACAATGCAGAGCACTCACCGTCTCCGGGCACAGAGCCGCGTCTGCCAGCTGATCAGTGCTGCGTCACTGTGCAGAAGAGGGCGGAGCCGGCTGTCAGTTGTGTGCGGGATCCGCCCTGGCCGCCCGGTGTAGCTGTATTGTGTATCCCGGGAAATCTGCACCCCCCGTGCTGTGCCGCCTTCGCATGCGCTGCTTCACATCCTCCTCGCCATCAGTGATGGTGACGTATTGGGGGAAGGAGCGGAGAGAGCAGCGCAAACCAATTAACCCCGCGAGTGCCGGGGAAGGAGGGAGCCGGGCACACCGCGCACAATTAGCGCCACACAACCGCTCTATAACCTATAACTTCACTATATAATCACATTTCACATGGAGGAGAAGAGATCTTCCATCCGATCCCCCCCCCCCCCCCCCCATTGTATCATCAGATCTCCGATCACTCCAACTGATAGATGTTGGAGGGATGGAGGTGCAATTATCTGACTTTCTGAGATTGAAGTGTTTGGAGGGGTGTCTATCAGTTAGGGATGTCAGTGGTTGGGGGTAGGTGGATGTCAGTCTGGGATGTCAGTGGTTGGGGGTAGGCGGGTGTCAGTCTGGGGTGTCAGTGGTTGGGGGTAGGCGGGTGTCAGTCTGGGGTGTCAGTGGTTGGGGGTAGGCGGGTGTCAGTCTGGGGTGTCAGTGGTTGGGGGTAGGCGGGTGTCAGTGACTGGGGGTAGGCGGGTGTCAGTCTGGGGTGTCAGTGGTTGGGGGTAGGCGGGTGTCAGTCTGGGGTGTCAGTGGTTGGGGGTAGGCGGGTGTCAGTCTGGGGTGTCAGTGGTTGGGGGTAGGCGGGTGTCAGTCTGGGGTGTCAGTGGTTGGGGGTAGGCGGGTGTCAGTGGTTGGGGGTAGGTGGATGTCAGTCTGGAGTGTCAGTGGTTGGGGGTAGGCGGGTGTCAGTCTGGGGTGTCAGTGGTTGGGGGTAGGCGGGTGTCAGTCTGGGGTGTCAGTGGTTGGGGGTAGGCGTGTGTCAGTGATTGGGGGTAGGTGGATGTCAGTCTGGGGTGTCAGTGGTTGGGGGTAGGCGGGTGTCAGTGATTGGGGGTAGGTGGATGTCAGTCTGGGGTGTCAGTGGTTGGGGGTAGGTGGATGTCAGTCTGGGGTGTCAGTGGTTGGGGGTAGGAGGATGTCAGTCTGGGGTGTCAGTGGTTGGGGGTAGGCGGGTGTCAGTCTGGGGTGTCAGTGGTTGGGGGTAGGCGGGTGTCAGTCTGGGGTGTCAGTGGTTGGGGGTAGGCGGGTGTCAGTCTGGGGTGTCAGTGGTTGGGGGTAGGCGTGTGTCAGTGATTGGGGGTAGGCGGGTGTCAGTGACTGGGGGTAGGCGGGTGTCAGTCTGGGGTGTCAGTGGTTGGGGGTAGGTGGATGTCAGTCTGGGGTGTCAGTGGTTGGGGGTAGGTGGATGTCAGTCTGGGGTGTCAGTGGTTGGGGGTAGGCGGATGTCAGTCTGGGGTGTCAGTGGTTGGGGGTAGGCGGGTGTCAGTCTGGGGTGTCAGTGGTTGGGGGTAGGCGGGTGTCAGTCTGGGGTGTCAGTGGTTGGGGGTAGGTGGGTGTCAGTCTGGGGTGTCAGTGGTTGGGGGTAGGCGGGTGTCAGTCTGGGGTGTCAGTGGTTGGGGGTAGGTGGCTGTCAGTCTGGGGTGTCAGTGGTTGGGGGTAGGTGGATGTCAGTCTGGGGTGTCAGTGGTTGGGGGTAGGCGGGTGTCAGTCTGGGGTGTCAGTGGTTGGGGGTAGGCGGGTGTCAGTGGTTGGGGGTAGGCGGGTGTCAGTGGTTGGGGGTAGGTGGATGTCAGTCTGGAGTGTCAGTGGTTGGGGGTAGGCGGGTGTCAGTCTGGGGTGTCAGTGGTTGGGGGTAGGCGGGTGTCAGTCTGGGGTGTCAGTGGTTGGGGGTAGGCGGGTGTCAGTCTGGGGTGTCAGTGGTTGGGGGTAGGCGGGTGTCAGTCTGGGGTGTCAATGGTTGGGGGTAGGCGGGTGTCAGTGATTGGGGGTAGGCGGGTGTCAGTGATTGGGGGTAAGTGGGAAAAGAGTACTCACATATGTATACAATTTTAAGGTTTATTGTAACAATTCTAAAATGTCATAAAAACATTTTGAGAAGAGTTGTGCATTCTACATAGATGTTACAGTCTCCAATGTATCCAATAACAAAATACATTGTATCGTATGCTTACTCCACCCAGAGCTGGTTGCACATGGGTTTTTTCTTCTCCTTCTTCACGCTGTGGACTGGGCACTCCATGCTTTCCATTCTGGCTGTGTACCAATAGATTTCCCTGAAGAAGCTGTTGGTGAAACGCGTAGTGATCCATTGGTGTTGGTACAGTGATTCCGTCGTTTGGCCTTGCACATGGAAGACTATCATATACTTATCTTTCCATTTAATAAGTTACTGATTCATGGGCCATCTGAATAGGTTTCTCTTTACAGCTACACATTTTGTTAGTGGATACATGGGAGACTGTTGTATCTATGTAGAATGCACAATTCTTCTCAATATGTTTTATGATATTTTATAATTGTTACAATAAACCTTAACTACTTCAATACCGGGCACTTCCCCCGTTCCTGCCCAGGACAATTTTCAGGTTTCATGCTGTCACACTTTGAATGACAACTGCGCAGTCATACAACACTGTACTCAAACAAAATTTTTATCATTTTCTTCCCAAAAATAGAGCTTTCTTTTGGTGGTATTTGATCACCACTGGGGTTTTTATTTTTTGCTAAACAAACTAAAAAAGACCCAAATTTTTGAAAAAAATGTTTTTCTTCGTTTCTGTTATAAAGTATTTCTCCTTCACTGACGGGCACTGATGAGGCTGCACTGATGGGCACTCATAAGGTGGCACTGATGAGGAGTGTACACCGCTCCTAAAGCGCTGCAAAGATGTTGCTTGCAGGACTTTTTTTTTTTACATCCCGCAAGCGCACCGATCCAATGTGAAAGCACTCAGGCTTTCACACTAAAGTGGCAGGAGAAGCGCTTTGCAGGCACTATTTTTAGCACTATAGCGCCTGTAAAGCACCTCAGTGTGAAAGTAGCCTTAATGGTAGGTTTATTTTAACAGTGAGGGACAGAATAACAACAAAAATATCCAGAAAAAATGCATTTCAAAAAAGTTATAAATTGATTTGCATTTTAATAATTATTCTATACAGGTAACAAGTTGAGATTAGGAGCACTCTCTAAAAGGGAGTTCTCCTAATTTCAGCTTGTTACCTGTATAAAAGGCACCTGTCCACAGAGGCAATCAGATTCCAATCTCTCCACCATGGCCAAGACCAAAGAGCCGTCCAAGGATGTTAGGGACAAGATTGTAGACCTACACAAGGCTGGAATGGGCTACAAGACCATCACCAAGCAGCTTGGTGAGAGGGTGATAACAATTGGTGCGATTATTCGCAAATGGAAGAAAGAAAATAACTGTCAATCTCCCTCGGTCTGGGGCTCCATGCAAGCTCTCACCTCATGGAGTTTCAATGATCATGAGAACGGTGAGGAATCAGCCCAGAACTACACAGGAGAATCTTGTCAATGATCTCAAGGCAGCTGGGACCATAGTCACCAAGAAAATAATTGGTAACACACCACGCTGTGAAGAACTGAAATTCTGCAGGGCCCGCAAGGTCCCCCTGCTCAAGAAAGCACATGTACAGGCCGGTCTGAAGTTTGCTAATGATTTAGAAGAGAACTGGGTGAAAGCGTTGTGGTCAGATGAGACCAAAATTGAGTTCTTTGGCATCAACTCAATGTGTTTGGAGGAGAAGGAAGCTGAAGACAGCAGATATACATGTAAAACTTATATAGGGAGATTTGTTTCATCTTTGTGTATCATCTGAGGCTGTTCACTTCACTGGGTATATGTGAGGGTTTACATCTACTTTAAAGGAGAAGTGCAGCTTGAGCTCGTTTGCCTAGGCTTTGCCTAAGGGTCACAGGAGTGCAATACATTTTGCATTCCTGTGACCCGTTTTCAGTAGAGAGCGGTCTGCAGTCCGCTCTCTGCTGACGTCACACAGATCAGTCCAGGCACCCAGTCATCTCTACTCTGGAAGCCTGGATCCATCAGGTGCCTGGACTGATGGCAGTCTCAGCCTCTCAGCGAGCCGATGATACAGCTGCCCCTCCACAGTTCAGAGCTCCAGGGGAGCTGAGAGAACCGAGCCATAGGCGATGTTCGATGGCTCGGTTCTCAGTGCAGCGGCGGGGGACAAATGCAGCATAGGTAAAGAGGATTATGAGAAAAAAAAAATTCCCATACTTCTCTTTTAATGACTTGGAGAGGATCTGCAAAGAGGAGTGGCACAAAATCCCACCTGAGATGTGTGCAAACCTGTTGGCCAACTACAAGAAATATCTGACCTCCGTGATTGCCAACAGAGGGTTTGGCCACCAAGTACTAAGTCATGTTTTGCAAAAGGGGAAAATACTTATTTGACTCATTAAAATTCAAATCAATTTACACATATTTTGAAATATGTTTTTCTGGATATTTTTGTTCTGTCTCTCACTGTTAAAAAAAAAACAAAAAACCTACCATTAAAATTATAGACTGATCATTTCTTTGTCAGTGGGTAAACGTACAAAATCAGCAGGGGATCAAATACTTTTTTCCCTCATTGTACTCTTTTCCCACCTGGGATTATAGTGGCAACCGTTAAGGTCCTATAACAATTTTGCTCTTTTTTATTCGTACTATGTTGGATGTAGTGCCACACACAACGGGTTACGTCTCTGCATTCCTTTATGACATCTGCTTACTCCTAACCACTGACACCCCAGAATGACAACCGACTACCCCCAACCACTGAGACCCCAGATTGACACCTGCCTACTTTCAAAGACTGACATTCCAAATTGACATCTACCTAATTACAATCACTGACACCCACCTACAACCAACTGCTGACACCCACCTACCCCCAACCACTGACACCTTAGACTGACATCTGCCTACTCCCAACCACTGACACTCCAGAATGAGAACCAACTACCCCCAACCACTGAGACCCCAGACTGACACCCGCCTACTCCAAACCACTGACACCCCCAGACTGACAATCGTCTACTCCCAACTGATGACACCCACCTACAACCAGTCATTGATGCCCCAGACTGACACTTACCTACCCCAACAACTGACACCCCAGACTAACAGTCGCCTACCCCCCACAGCCAATGACTGACACCCCAGACTAAAACCCACTTTAACCACTCCCTACCACTTGACACCTTAGACTGACACCCCCACCCACCCCAACCATTGACACCCGCCTACCCCAATCACTGATCCCCCAGACTGACAACCCATCCACCGCCAACCACTGGCACCCCAGATTGACACTCACCTAACTACTGACGCCCGCCTACCCCCAACTGCTGACACCCCAGTCTGACACCTGCCCACCCCCTACCACTTACACCACAGACTGGCACCCCTAACCGGCAACCACTGGCACCCCAGTTTGACGCTTGCTTACCCACCCTCTACCACTGACACCCACTCACCCCCATTATTGACAGCTCAGGCTGACACCCCTCCCAACTCCCACCTCCCCTGCACCCCCAGCCACTGCCACTCTCCACTCCTGACACCCATAACTGATACCCATCCACCCGCCCTTATCTACTGAAACCCCAGATTGACACCACCCCCCGCACAGCACTGACACCCCAGACTAATAGACCCCCACCCTCTTCCACTGACACCCCAGACTGACTTCCCCACCCAAAAAAATTAAATCTCAGAATGTCAGACAATTAATTGCAACCCCCACTAAAAAAAAAAAAAAAAAAAAAAAAAAAAAATACTACCAGCTGGAATGAACGCAGATACAATTATACAGTAGAGGGAATGGAAGCTGCTAGAGGGGGAGAGGATCAGATAAAACATCCTACTCTGTGTGAAATATTGCTTCAGATATCCCTTACTGCTTACATAGTAAAGTTATCCTGCAATTGTGGGGTTAATCGTGAGCAGCATTGCCTGCTTTCTACACGGCAGCTGTGGGGTTAATTGATGTGTGTGCCTGACAGTTGTGGTATTAATTGGTTTGTGCTGCAAAGAAAGTGCATACAGAATTTACTGCTACACTGGCATTTGCCCCACTTCCCTTCCCACTTTGCCACTCTACCCTTCCTGGCATCATTTACTGTGGAGCCTCCCTTCCCATTGTGCCACTCACCCTCCCTGGCATCATTCAGGGTGGAGCCTCCTTCCCCATTGTGCCATTCAGCTCTTCCTCCCCTCCCTTGCATCATTCAGGGTGGAGCCACCCATCCCAATGTGCCACTCACCCCTCCCTGGCATTCAGGCTGGAGCCTCCCTCCTTACCGTGCTACTCGCCCCTCCTTGATATCACTAAGGGTGAGCCTCCCTCCGCACTCTGCAACCAGTTCTTCTTAATTGAGCCACCCACCCCTCCCCACTGTGCTACTCACCCCTCCCTGGCATCATTCAGGGTGGAGCTTCCCTCCCCACTGTAGAACCTACCCCTCCCCACTGTGCTACTCACCCCTTCCTGGTATCATTCAGGTGCAACCCCCAAACCCTCTGTGCCACTCACCCCTTTCTGGTATAATTCAGGGTGGAGCATCTTTCCCCACTGTGCTCTCTTTAAGGTCATTTAGTATGCAGCCTCCCTCCCTAGTGTGCCAGTCACCCCTCCCTGGAATAATTCAGGGTAGATCCTTCCCCATCATTGACTCCAAGTTTATGATTTCCGAGAATACCCAGATCCTTCTCCATCATTGACTCCAAATCTATGATCTACCAGAACACCCAGATCCTTCTCCATCATTAATTTCAAGTCCATGGTCTACCAGAACACCCAGCCTTTTCCCCATCATTGATTTCCAGTCTATGGTCTACCAGAACACCCTTTTTCTTCTCCATCTTAAACTCCAAGTCTTTGGTCTACCGAGATCCTTCCCCATCATTCTATGATCTATCAAAACTTGGATCTACCAGAAAAACAAACAAAAATGCTTCTGCGCACACCACACTAGTTGTTCCAATCAGTATGAATCTTCAAAAGCCTGTGAGCTGCACTTTACCATACATAGCGTTTTAGAGGGGAATAGTATAACACTGGGATTTCATCCACAAGCTGCAGCCCCTATCAGACGCCCCCTGTGATGGTCTTTTATATGCTTAACATCTGTGGTGCACCAGTCTCATGCACCTCGATTGTGAGTGCATTTCTTTTTGTGGGTTTTATTTAAAAAAAAGTCTAAAGTCTATCAAAACACCCAGATCTTTCCCCAGAATTGACTTCAAGTCTATCACCTGACACCTGCCAGAACACCCTTGTCCTTCTCCATCTTTAGCTCCAAGCCTATAGTTTACCCAGATCCTGACTCATTAATGACTCCAAGTGTACAAACAGAACACACAGATTTTTATCCATTAATTCCAAAGTTGTAATCTACCAAAACACCCAGATCCTTCTCCATCACTGACTCCAAGTCTGTGATTTACGAGAACACCCAGATCCTTCTCCATCATTGACTCCAAGTTTATGATCTACGAGAACAAGAGTTTTCTCCAATATTGACTCCAAGTCTATAGTCTACCCAGATTATTCCCCATAACTTACTCCTAGTCTATGATCTACCAGAATACCCAGATCTTTCCCCATCATTGATTCCAAGTCTATGATAGCACTCAAATCCTTCTCCATCATTGACTTCAAGTCTACGATATACCAGAACACCCAGATTCTTCTCCCTAATTGATTCCATGTTTATGAACACCACTAATAACACTGAACCTTGTGGAACTCCACTAGCAACACTGAATCCTGGGGTACAGCACAAATAGCACTGTGCCTTGGGGTACACTACTAATAACACTGAACCTTGTGGTATACCACTAATAGTACTGATCCTTGGGGTACACCACTAACAACACCGAACCTTGGGGTGTCCCAATAATAACACTAAACCTTGGAGTACACCACTAATAACTGAACCTTGGGGTACATCACTAATAACACTGATCCTTGGGGTACACCACTAATAATGTTGAAACCTTGGAGTACACCACTAATAACTGAACCTTGGGGTACATCACTAATAACACCGATCCTTGGGGTACACCACTAATAATGTTGAATCTTGGGGTATACCACTAATAACACTGAACCTAGGAGTACACGACTAGTACCCCATACTTTGGGGTTATCGGAGGCAAATTCTCAGTCCCACAGACTGGGACCTTAGTTGTCACACTGTGCAGAAGCAATGTCCCTAAGGCGGAGTATACACTGCAGCAGCGCTGTTCCTGGGGTGGAGAATGCTATGCAGGAGCGCTGTTCCTGGGGCAGAGTATGCTGTGCACAAGTACTATTCTTGGGGCCCGGTATGCTGTGGAGGAGCAGTGTCCCTTGAGCCAAGTAAACTATGTAGTAGCACTATTTCTGGGGCAGAGTACACTGTGCAGGGGCACTATCTCTGGAGTCAAGTACACTGTGCAGGAGCACTATCCCTATGACCAAGTACACAATGTAGAAGCGCTTTCCCTGGGGCCGAGTATACTATGCAGAGAAGAACACAGGGGAACAGTCGGGGATGATCTGTGGGGGCAGTAGCACCAATCTCCCTGTATAGCTTTCAATGAAGCGGCTAAAATCCGCGCGAGGGAGAAGAGAAGAATCTTTCAGCTGCTTCATTGAAAGCCATACAGGGAGATTTGTGATTGTAACTGCCTCCACTGCCACACCGACCGTCCCCGACTGTCAACCAGGGTACCAGCCAGAGATGGATCATCCATGGGTGCAGTGTGGATCAGAGCACAGTGGCCCCCCATCCTCAGGGCCTGTGTGCAGTCAACACCTTGTACCCATAGATGATATGCCACTGGCAGAAGCGCTGACTCTGGGGCCAAGTACACTATGTGGGAGCACTGTCCCTGGGGCCAATTCCACTGTGTGTGGGTGCTGTCCCTGGGACTAAGTACACTGTATAGGAGGGCTGTCCCTGGGGCCAAGTACACTGTGCAGAGTCACTGTCAATGGAGTCAAGTGTGCAGTCCAGGAGCACTAGCCCTAGGGCAGAGTACACAATTCAATAGAGCTGTCCCTGGGGCCCAGTACCCCGTGCAGGAGCGCTGTTCCTGGGGTCAAGTACACTGTGCAGAAGCTCTGTTCCTGGGGCCAAGTACCCCGTGCAGGAGCACTGTTCCTGGAGCCAAGTACACTGTGCAGGAGCACTGTTCCTGGGGCCAAGTACACTGTGCAGGAGCGCTGTTCCTGGGGCCAAGTACACTGTGCAGAAGCGATGTCCCTGGGGTCAAGTACACTATGCAGCAGCACTGTCCCTGGGGCCAAGTACACTGTGCAGAGAGGATGTCCCTGGGGAGGAGTACACTATGCAGCAGTGCTGTCCCTGGGGCCAAGTACACTGTGCAGGACCACTATCCATAGGGCCCAGTACATTGTGCAGAAGCACTGACCCTGGGGCCAAGTACACTATGCAGGAGCACTATCCCTAGGGCCGAGTACACAATTCAGGAGTGCAGAAGCACTGTCCCTAGGGCCGAGTACACTATGCAGCAGCGCTGTCCCTGGGGCCGAGTCCACTCTGTGGCAGCTGTCCCTGGCCAAGTACATTGTGCAGAAGCACTGACCCTGGGGCCAAGTACACTGTGCAGGAGCACTATCCCTGGGGCCAAGTACAACATGCAGGAGTGCTGTCCTTGGGGCCAAGTACACTGTGCAGGAGTGCTGTCCCTGGAGCTGAGTCCACTGTGTGGGAGCGCTGTCCCTGGGGCAGGGTACATTGTACATAAGCACTGTCCCTGGGGCAAGGTACATTGTGCATAAGCACTGTCCCTGGGGCAAGGTACATTGTGCATAAGCACTGTCCCTGGGGCCAAGTACACTGTGCAGGAGCACTATCTCTAGGGCCGAGTACACAATTCAGGAGAAAGGTCCTTAGGTTTGAGTATGCTGTGAAGGAGCGCTGTCCTTGGGGCCGAGTGCACAGTACAGAAATGCTGTCTCTGGTTGCTAAGTACACTGTGCAGAGTCACTATCCCTGGAGTCAAGTGTGCAGTCCAGGAGCACTATCCCTAGGGCAGAGTACACAATTCAGGAGAGCTGTCCCTGGGGCCCAGTACCCCGTGCAGGAGCACTATTCCTGGGGCCAAGTACACTGTGCAGGAGCACTATCCCTAGGGTCAAGTACACAATTCAGGAGTGCAGAAGCGCTGTTCCTAGGGCCGAGTACACTATGCTGGAATGCTGTCCCTGGGCCCAAGTATACCATGCAGGAGTGCTGTCCCTGGGCCCAAGTACACCATTCAGAAGTGCTGTCCCTGGGGCCAAGTAAACTGTGCAGGAGTGCTATCTCTGGGGCTGAGTCCACTGTGGGAACGCTGTCCCTGGGGCCAAGTACATTGTGCAGAAGCACTGTCCCTGGGGCCAAGTACACAATTGTATGCTGTGCAGGAGCGCTGTCCTCGGGAACGAGTACACTATGCAGGAGTGCTGTCCCTGGGTCCAAGTACACTGTACATGAGCGCTGTTTATGGGGCCAAGTACACTGTGTATTAGCCCTATCCCTAGGGCCGAGTACACAATTCAGGAATGCAGATGCACTGTCCCTAGGGCCAAGTACACTATGCTGGAGCACTGTCCCTGGGCCCAATTACACCATGCAGGAGTGCTGTCCCTGGGGCCAAGTACACTGTGCGGGAGTGCTGTCTTTGGGGCTGAGTCCACTGTGTGGGAACGCTGTCCCTGGGGCCAAGTACATTGTGCAGAAGCACTGTCTCTGGGGCCAAGTACACAATTCAGGAGCAAGTTTCTTAGGTTTGAGTATGCTGTGCAGGAGTCCTGTCCTTGGGGCTGAGTAAACAGTGCAGAAGTGCTGTCCCAGGGGCCAAGTACACTGTGCAGGAGTGTTGTCCCTGGGGCTGAGTCCATTGTGCGGGAGCACTGTCCATGGGGCAAGGTACACTGTGCAGGGGCACTGTTCCTGGAGTCAAATATGCTGTGCAGGAGCACTATCGATAGGGTCGAGTATACAATTCAGGATTGCTGTCCCTGGGGCCAAGTACAATATGCAGGAGCGTTGTCCCTGGGGTCAAATAAATTTTTGGACCCTGAGTAGAACCGTCAATGTTCTGAATCTGATGAGCAGCTGTAGGCCAAGTCAGTTCAGGGTGGATTTTTCCCACTTTTATAAATAACTCTTCTGTAATATTGGGAAAAACACTTCACTGAATAAACAGGCACCCCCTATAGTGCCATCCGTATGTATTTCAGCTAAAGGAGCAAAGTGAGGAACAACTTCAGGATAAACCTCCTAGAAGGCATTGTGTGTCCAGGCAGAGCTCTGCAGTCTTCTACGTGATGGACTATTGAACAGGAAGCTCCCACCACTTCAGGTATTCACAATCGGTTTGGCGAAGCCGCTTCTCTCCTAAGGTCATGCAGCCGCTCTCTCATAGACATCAGAGAAAATGTAGGAGCAGCGGACCAATGTTGTTTGTGGGGACAACGAGGGCTTGCTGACATTATAGGGCTGGAGCAGGAAGAAAAGAGAGCACCTGCTGTTAGGGAAGAGAGAAATAACCTAAGTGTGCTGTCTCACAGATGGCACAATTATGTATATCCTGGTGCCTACGCAGTTCCTGGCTGTGTTCAGGAATGTTTGACACAGATCAGCCCCTACTGCAGCCTTTCACATTGTGACTTGCTACAAAGTTACAATATTGCAACCATAGAACAGCACTAGTTTAGTGACTTTAACCACAAAGTGCCAAAGATAACCAATCACAGATGCCCCCCCTTTCCAGAGAAACGGGCACTGCATGTACACTTTCCACTCAAGTTTTAATCTGATCAATGTTTTCCTTTATTTTTATGATCCTAATTGTTCAGTGATGCTAGATTGTGTGTGGTTGTATTGATCTCTTTGGTGATGTGCGGGTTTATTGATCTGTTTTTTCTCACTAATGGCAGGGAGGGGTCAGCATGTATATGGCCAGGCATCAGATCTGTATCCTGCTGATATTCCTGGATGTGCAGGCCTCATACACAGGAAAAGAGGACCTGGACCAGCAGTAGATGTGGTCACACTAGAGGTGCGTAATCACATACTGTAAACAGGTGTGCAGTGAAATGGGCTGTGTCATTGCTACACTATTTACAACCCCATTCAAAGCAGGCCTGAAACTTCCATTTGCTCTGAGGCAATACTGACAGTTTTTATTTCACACTGAACAAAGTCAGCTCAGAATAATGATGACGCATTGGTCTGGATTTTTTATTTGGCTCAGTGACAATTAGCTCAGGGAAAATATGTGAAGAGCTGATAAAGTCTGCACAATGTCAGGAGGACGCTGACGAGCCATCAACACCTACACACCAGATCTGAAAATGAAAAGTCATAAGAGAGCCAATGAATGAATTCATACAACTACTCCACCAATCCATTCCCACATCCCCCATCCAGGGGGCTTTGTGAGGACAGCAGAGGGAACGCAGAACAGGGAGGGGGTATGGGGGCAGCAGGGAAAAGCTCAGAAGAGGGGGGGCAGCAGGGAAAAGCTCAGAAGAGGGGGGGCAGCAGAGGAAAACCCTTAACAGGGTGGAAAGCAGAGGGGACTTAAGAACTGGACAGACAGCAAAGGGCACCCAAGAACAGGGTGGACAGCACAGGGGGGTCAAGAACTGGGTGGACAGCATAGGGGGGTCAAGAACAGGGTGGACAACAGGGGGGATTCAAAAACAGGATAGACAGTAGGGGGAGGCCAGAACAGGGTGGGCAGCAGAGGGGACTCAAGAACAGGGCAGACAACAGAGGGGATTCAAGAACAAAGTAGACAGCAGAGGGGACCCCTTAACAGGATGGACGGCAGAGGGAACTCAAAAACAGGGTGGACAACAGGTGGTACTCAAGAATAGGGTAGACAACAGAGGGGACTCAAGAATAGGGCGAACAACAGAGGGGATTCAAGAACAGGGCGGACAACAGAGGGGATTCAAGAACAGGGCGGACAACAGAGGGGGGACAAAACAGGGGGTTGCAGCCAAAGGAAACCCCAAAACAAGTAGTGGGGACCCCAGAACAAGGTGGAGAATAAAGGGGGAGAGCAGAACATGGTGGAAAGCAGAATGAACCCCAAAACAGGGTGGACAGTAGAGAGGAGCCCAGAACAGGGCGGACAGCAGAGGAAATCCCAAAACAAGGTGGACAGCAGAGGAAACACCAAAATGGGGGCAGACAGCGGAGGGAACCCCTAACAGGGTGTGCAGCAGCGGGGACCCCAGAACAGAAAGCCGAGGGGACACCAGAGCAGGACAGAAAACAGAGGGTCTCAAGAACAGGGCGGACAGCAGAGGGGGCAGCCAAGGGAATATAGTGGACAGCAGAAGGTACTGGAGAATAGGGCAGAAAGCAGAGAAGACAGACGGCAGTGGGGGCACCAAAATGGGTGGCCCCAGAACAGGGTCGGATGCTAATGGATCCCATCATACAATGTGTGATCAGCGACTTACTCAATCTTTCAGGAAGCAGGAATTCTCATCTCATGCAATCAGGTTCATTATATTCAGTTTTCTTCTACCATAATACAGTTTTTCCTCAAAGTGCAGCCTATAGGGGGAGCTGGCAGCACCTGCATTACTTGCCCCTTTGTGCCCTTTTTATAAATTTTGGATATAGTAAAAAGGGTTAAAACCCTGTCAGTTATTTTTTCCTTGCCATCTGGGTCCCATTGGGGAGATTTCTCTTTATTTCCTGTCCTGGAGACACAACAGGGAATAAGCAAAAGTCTTTTCAAAGTAAGGGTAATCCCCTCTTAATTATCACTGGAACAGGTATCCACATTGGACAATTTCCTCTCTATGCCTGCTCTGGTGAAAGGATTGTCCTTTGTCCTGATGTCACCATTGTCAACGAGACAGATGGCAAACAGAGAGGGTGAATTTAGCCAGCGGGGACACAAGGCAGCAAGACAAACATGACTGGGGTTGTAACCCTTCCTTACTCCTTCCAAAACACAAAACAATGTTTTGGATTTTCATATGATGCCTCTTGGTTTTGTGGCCTTTAAGCTGCCTGGCAGAGCATTGTTCTTTTGCCACTGCTTGCCCCCCCCCCAGCATGACTTGATGGACAAATGCAAGGAGAGGGGAGCAGGAAGAGGTCTCTCATTGGCTGCTGCCACATCCAGTGGAATGGACCACATGCTGCAGTATTGAAAGCTGCTGACGGCAGTGACCAGGGGAAAGAGAGGTACAGTATGTGCAGCCGTGAGGAGTGCTAATGACCCAGAGTTCCACAAAGGTGCAGGCTGGCGAGATAGGCCCAAGGCTTGATGGGCTTTAACCTGACAGCATTCAGGACCTGTGATACTGTTCCTACTCAGAACCATCTGGGCAGGACCACACAGCGCCCAGTCACACTTTACCAGAGTACCTGGGTGGTGAGAGGCCTGAGGGCCAACTTTATGTGTTATTGTTGTCACTGCCCCCTAGCTGCCAAGGATTCCTGACAGGAAGGGACTGTGCTTTCCTTATCCTGAGGATTACAATATCCCCTGTTAGTGAAAGAGCAATATAACATGAGGATCAGGGCCTAGTAATGTCAGAGACTGAGGCCAGTCCTACTGGCCAGTGGCATAGGCAGGGCCTCTTAAAGACAGGTTATCTTGCTAGTATTGTTGTTCTTTATTGAGGTGTTTAATCCTGAGGCTGTTACCTACAATTGTCATATATCTGATTACTATTGTATTTCCTTTTTATTTAGCCCACCCTTTATTTCTACAGGGCTTTTCCTGTTACTAAAGCCCATTTAAAAGTTCTAGGAAGTCACTATCACTTGGGTCCTGGTACAGGGTGGGACATCAATGGGAAACAGGTTGGAGGACTCAAAAAATCCAGTGGCTCAATCTGGGGCTAGTGCTTCATATACACTTTAATAGGATGATAAATCCACATGGGCACATCCTGCTCCCAGTATGTCTCCTCTACCTATGATGTTATTATTATTATACAGGATTTATATAGTGCCAACAGTTTGTGCAGCGCTTTACAACATGGAGGCAGATAGTACAGTTACAATATAATTCAATACAGGAGGTATCAGAGGGCCCTGCTTGTTAGAGCTTACAATCTAGGAGGGAGAGTCAAGTGATACAAAAGGTAAAAGCTGTGGAAGATGAGCTGATGGGTAAAATAAAAGTACAGTTGTTAGGTGTTGGCAGGATAGGCTTCTCTGAAGAGGAGGGTTTTCAGGGATCGTCTAAAAGCAAACAGATTAGGATATAATCAGACAGATTGGGGTAGGGAGTTCCATATGATGGGGGGAGGCTCTGGAAAAGTAATGGAGGCGAGCATGGGAGGAGGTGATGAGAGCTAGAGAGCAGGAGGTCTTGGGAGGAACGAAGAGAACGAATAGGTTGGTATTTTGAGACTAGGCTAGTGATGTAGATGGGGGCTAAGTTGTGGATGGCTTTCTAAGTCATTAGTATTTTTAATTTAATTAGTTGGGTGAGTGGAAGCCAATTGAGGGATTGACAGCAAGTAGTCTAAGTAAAGGTAAGCCAATGGGAGGGGCGTTGCAGTAGTCGAGGCGAGAGATGACCAGGGAGTGAACTAGGAGGTTTGTGGTGTCATTGGTTAGAAAGGGGGGGGGGTATTTTGGAGATGTTGCAGAGATTAAAGCGGAAGTAAACCCATCCACATAACAGTTTAATTTCTGGCACGTGCCAGAAATGTAACACTCCCATTGGTTATGCTCTCAACCAAACTGTCAAACCTTCCAATGGCTGGTGTCATAACTGATCACGTGCAACATCATGGCAGTTGTAGAATAAACAGAGGCAAAGATGGCAGCTTCCTTGGCTGAAAACGATGCGGGGGTTTACTTACACATTAAGGTGGCAAGATTTAGACGGTGATTGAATGTGGGGCCTAAAGGATAAATCAGAGTCCGGGATTACAACTAGAACCTTGGCATGCAGGAATGGGCTGATAGTTGTGCCATCAGTCTTGACAGAGAGATCAGGGGTAGGGGCACGTGGGGGAGGAAAAATGATGAGCTCGGTTTTGGATAGATTGAGTTTGAGGAAGCGGTGTGACATCCAGCTTGATATGTCAGTTAGTAAATTAGTGATATGTAAGGAGACTGAGGGGTTATGATGTGTTATCTCACTTGCATAACTCCATATACCCCATACACCCCGTTCCCAGTCCTTCTTTACATATGACTTGTTATCTCATGTACTGAGCACCGGCTATGCTCTCCATATCCCCCATAAACCCCAATCTCAGTACTTCTTTACATACAGTATGACATGTTATTCCATATACTGAGTTCAAGCTATATTCTCCATATCCCCTATACACCCCACACCCAGTACGTTTCATCTACCCATAAAGTGTTATTTCACATACTGAGCTCAGGCTATCTTCTCTGTATCTGCTCCCAGTAATTCTTCTCTATATATAGGCTGCAGCTGAATGTACAAGCCTGTGCCTTCCAGGAAGAGAGGCAGAATGCCATCAATCACATCCTGCAGCTCTGCACATTTCAGATATTGGCTGCAGTCCCCAGCAGTGCAGGAAAACTGTGCTCCATACATACATTTTTATATATATATATATATATATATATATATATGTATAATGTACAGGGGGCCCCCTGCAGTCTCCCAGCCAGACCACCAATGATAGACAGCAATCATGTGAACCCAGCAGAGGCAGCATTCATTATAATGGGGCCTTGTGTATCTCCAGACACAACATGGCTGCTCTGTTGACATTTAGAAAGGGGCTAAATTATGGATAATGGAGCTGGACCTCCAGTGTCTCCACTGAAAAGATTGGGTGGGTGGGGGCTCATTATTCCTTCATTTACAGCAGTCTCAGAATATCTCATTTCCAGGGAAACACTTTGCAATATGAAAGCGTGATCCAGTGACCTGAAATACCGACAATGCTGCTGCTGATCCTTCTATGCCCAGGTTTCAAGTCACATGATTAAAAGAAAGATTATTGTTGGACCCGAAAAAACTTTCCTGGCACTTGGTTTATCAATTCTAACACAATAATCAGGAGGCCTAAACTCAGCAAAATACAGGGCTCCCGGTAACCAGATTTACACAACAGAAGATGCACCTTATACACCTGGGGCCCAGTACTGCACAACCAGGGGCCCACTAGACTCTTCCTATTCATATGAGAAGAGGTGAGTGAGCCCATTGTACAGCAGGCCTGTATGCCAATGTTCCCTGTCAGAATGGAAATAGAATGCTACATTCACACCGCAGGTTGGTGCACATTGTAGTGGCAGGAACCTTCTGATTCCTGCTGCGGCTCTGAGCATCTAGGTGTGGCCGCCAGCCCCATTCAATACAATGAAAGGTCTCCGGCATTCGAGGGTGTCTGCACAGCCAACGATTATCTGTGGTAATCACTGCTGGACGCACCTTCTCTGCGAATACCGCAGGCAATTGCTGAGGCACCCAGTGAACTGTCATTATTGTGAACGGGGGAATCAGAAGATAAATCGCCGGTGTGAATGTAGCCTAAAGGTTGTTATTGCTGACATAGCGGCCATTCTGATCCTTCACTCATCTGGTAAGCCCCTTACTGGGACCACCAAATTTGCTTATCCCTGGTCAGTGACAAAAAAAGGTGACAGCCTTGGAGACTGTGCAATTGTGTCTTATATTTCTGTCTTGACAGGTTCTCTTTATTAGTTTACTTGGAATGGATTCAAAGAGGAAGAATGTTTCTCTGAGCAAGATGGTTCTTCTTCATCCTTTCCAAAAAAAAAAAAAAATTGTGGCTGTCCTTACAGTAGGGGAAAGGGAAGGCTATTGCACTTGTGCAACCTCTCTTCCAGGGCAATGGGTAGAGGCAGCAGTTGTGGTCTTTGGCACGGGTGGCAACCCTCTGATTTTTAGGGATAATTAGCATTATAAGCAATAAAAGGACGCGTGGACAGAGGTCCACATAAAGGACGCGTGGACAGAGGTCCACATAAAGGACGCGTGGACAGAGGTCCACATAAAGGACGCGTGGACAGAGGTCCACATAAAGGACATAGGTTTAGGTTAGCAGTGAGAGACAGAACAACAACAACATCCAGAAACACGCATTTCAAAAAAGTTATAAAATAATTTGCATTTTAATGAGTGAAATAAGTATTTGACCCCTTCGCAAAACATGACTTAGTGGCAAAACCCTTGTTGGCAATCACAGAGGTCAGACGTTTCTTGTAGTTGGCCACCAGGTTTGCACCTGTCTCAGAAGGGATTTTGTCCCACGGATCTTTGCAGATCCTGTCCAAGTCTTTAAGGTTTCAAGGCTGATGTTTGGAATCTCAAACCTTTAGCTCCCTTCACATATTTTCTATGGGATTAAGGTCTGGAGACTGTCTGGGCCACTTCAGGACTTTAATTTGCTTCTTCTTGAGCCACTCCTTTGTTGCCTTGACCGTGTGTTTTGGGTCATTGCCATGCTGGAAGATCCATCCATGACCCATTTTCAATGCCCTGGCTGAGGGAAGGAGGTTCTCACCCAAGATTTGACGGTACATGGCCCCAGCTATTGTCCTTTTGATGCAGTGAAGTTATCCTATCCCCTTAGCAGAAAAACATCCCCCAAAGCATATTGTTTCCACCTCCATGTTTGATGGTGGGGATGGTGTTCTTGGGGTCATAGGCAGCATTCCTCCTCCTCCTCCAAACACGACGAGTTGAGTTGATGCCAAAGAGCTCAATTTTGGTCTCATCTGACCACAACACTTTCACCCAGTTCTCCTCTGAATCATTCAGATGTTCATTAGCAAACTTCAGACGGGCCTGTACATGTGCTTTCTTGAGCAGGGGGACCTTGCGGGCACTACAGGGTTTCAGTCCATCACGGCGTAGTGTGTTACCAATTTTTTTCTTGGTGACTATGGTCCCAGCTGCCTTGTTCTGGGCCGATTCCTCACCGTTCTCATGATCACTGAAACTCCATGTGAGACCTTGCATGGAGCCCTAGACCGAGGGTGATTGACAGTTATTGTGTTTTTTCCATGTGTCACCCTCTCACCAAGCTGCTTGGCGATGGTCTTGTAGCCCATTTCAGCCTTGTGTAGTTCTACAATCTTGTCCCTGACATCCTTGGACAGCTCTTGGCTGGAATCTGATTGATTGCTTCTGTGGACAGGTGTCTTTTATACAGGTAACAAGCTGAAATTAGGAGCACTCCCTTTAGGAGAGTGCTCCCAATCTCAGCTCGTTACCTGTAGAGAAGACACCTGGGAGTCAGAAATCTTGCTGATTGATAGGGGATCAAATACTTATTTCACTCAAAATGTAAATCAATTTATAACTTTTTTTGAAATGCTTTTTCTGGATATTTTTGTTGTTATTCTGTCTTCAACTGTCAAAATAAACCTACCGTTAAAATTATAGACTGATCATTTCTTTGTCAGTGGGCAAACGTACAAAACCAGCAGGCTATCAAATACTTTTTTGCCCCACTGTGCATGACAGACGCGTGGACAGATCGCTATATGAAGAAGGACACTTGGACAGACTGCTTGTTTAGTTTATACTTCTTGTGGGTTCCATACTTCTATCCACATATATTGTATAATATATAGCCCACAACTAAGTAGATGGATGTCATATAGTTTATTATTATTAGTTCCTGGCATGGACATAAGTATAAATTGTAAGTAAATATGTTTTTACTGTAACACATGGGTTGGGTATCCATGACTGTATATTTCTAGAACAATCAGACATATTAATCACTACTGGTGCCCAACCTATGGCATGAGGGCAATATGTGGCCCTTTGGTACTTACTATGCAATGCTCTGACCCCACCGGGCAGTACTCGTATTACTTTGCCTACTCAGGAACGTTAAAAGAAATATTAATAAAAATATTCCTCTGGATTCTACTATATAATATTTCTTTCACAGTTTTCAACAATGCCTATACCATATTTGCAGCCTTTGACAATCTCTCGTGGCATACCCACAGTCTCTGGCCATTTTCTGTAAGGTTGAGCACCACTGTCTAAAGCCTCGTGCACACGATGCGATTGTTGGCAGGGGATTGTCTGTTGACAGACTGTTGTCCTAAAATCTTACCGTTAGTACGCTCCTTTTGACAATTGTCTAACAAATGTTGGATGACAGGCTAGTACATTTTCGGCGGACATCGTTTTTTGACGTCAGATTTTCATATGGTCAGTACACAAATCCGTCACCAAAAAGTCGAAAGTACAAACATGCATGCTCGGAATAAATGCTCAGCAAACACAAAATTAGCAAAAGGGGTACCAAGGGTGGTGCTCAAGAGCTGAAATTCCTCGAAGTACGTCACTACGTTTGTTTGTTAAACAACAATTGTGTACCGTTAGTATACAGGACAAGATCCTGGCACACGCCCTTAATACAAAAATCAGACGCTCAGTTGGACAACAATTGTACCGTGTGTACGAGGCTTTAGAGTAACAGATTAGGAGAGGAGGGAAAACAAAGTGGTATAAAACATATAGACCATACAACTCCGGTCCTGCTCAGTGTTTATATTTTATTTATGTACAATTAGGAAATGTAAAGACGCAGATCAGAAACCCTTGCAGCAATTGGCTTTGTATTTAAAGTGATTCACTCAGATAATCTCGTCCATCCCCCATCGCTCATATAAGACATTATAGACGAACAGGCAGTGCAGGCTCAGGAGAGGCGTCATGTATCTGTCTCATGGAACTTTCTCTTCTTGTAACTCTGCACCAGGCTGGAGGCCCTGATCTGAGCCGCTTGCCCCCTTTCCCAGTTCTGAAAAGCATTGAGGCCCTCCTGTCCAGCCCGAAACAACAAGCGCTCTAGTTCATCCAGTTTGGCCACCAGGCCGGAGGTGTCCTCATTGTAGGCGTTCTGGGAGGAATCCATGATGCGGCGGAAGCGCCCGATGAAAGTCTGAGAAGAGGGAGACATTAACTCACATTTTCAGCTTGCCATCTCATGCCTGCCCTTCTATATCTTATATAGACTTCTAGTACACAGAGTGCCATTGAGGAACATATGTGAAGGGGGATTGTGGGACTGTCTTATCCAGGATGGAGACCAGCAAAGGTGGCCCCTATCAGAATCCATACCCTTCACCTGTCCAATCATATCCCGACTTGCCCAGTATGCAAATACCCAGCAGGCTGCAGACACTACAGTGACTGACATTTTACTGGGGGTGCTAGGGTACAAGTAGATCTCACATACCCAAACATTATAGTGCCTGTTTTGTCAAATCTGCTTTATACAGTGCTTCCAAACAAAAGGCTTACTTTAAGCTAACTAACCCTTTGTGCTCCCCATCCATCATTACTCTGCAATACTTCCCTCTGCTGCCATCGCTGCCTCCTCACATAAAGCCAATGTGTTGCATCGATCCCATTCTTCTGTATACAGGTGAGTGACAGTGCAGTACATCTGTCCGACTGTCCTCTCTCTGGATGGCTGAGCAGTTACACTCTCTCTCTTTCTGGGGCACAGTGTGGTACTAACTGGTTATCTGGTCTTCAGGCCACAACTCCCGATCAGCTATTATCTGCCTGGGTTGCTGGATGGATATCTTTGCTCTGGGTCACAGCATGGTACAGCTAAATGGCTATCCTCTCCATGGGTTGCAGTGTGGTACACTTGACTGGATATTCAATCCCTGGTTATCTTCTTTCTGGGTTGCAGTGTGGTAAAAGTGACCGGCTATCCTCTCCCTGCCTCACAGTACAGGACATCTGGATATCCTGTCTCTGAGTGCAGTGTGTACACCCGACTGGTTATCCTCTCTCTGGGTACAGTATGTACAGCCGATTGATTATCCTGCCTTTGGGTGAAACGTGTACACTGGATTGGACAGTCTGTCTCTGGATGTAATGTGTATACCTGACTAGTTATGCTCACCTTTTTGAGTGCAGCATGTACACCTGACCAGTTATTGTATCTGGGTGCAGTGTGTACCCTTGACTGGTTATCCTCTCCCTGGGTGCAGTGTGTACCCTTGACTGGTTATCCTCTCCCTGGGTGCAGTGTGTACCCTTGACTGGTTATCCTCTCCCTGGGTGCAGTGTGTACCATGGCTGGTTATCCTCTCCCTGGGTGCAGTGTGTACACCTGACTGGTTATCCTCTCCCTGAGTGCAGTGTGTACCCTTGACTGGTTATCCTCTCCCTGAGTGCAGTGTGTACCCTTGACTGGTTATCCTCTCCCTGGGTGCAGTGTGTACACCTGACTGGTTATCCTCTTCTCTGGGTGCAGTGTGTACCCTTGACTGGTTATTCTCTCCCTGGGTGCAGTGTGTACACCTGACTGGTTATCCTCTCTCTGGATGCAGTGTGTACCCTGGACTGGTTATTCTCTCTCTAGGTTGGATTCCATCACACCTGACCAATGTTCTTGCTCTGAGTTGTAGTGTAGACAGTTCTTATCAGCAGAAGGTGTCGGAGTGAAGTTACCTGTAGCAGGGTCTGCGCGATCTCTGTGTTCTCCGGACTATCAAAGTTGAGGAGCTGTGAGCCAAAGCTGTAGTAATGTGGCCCCATCTTGTGGAGGTCCACCACATTGGCGTCAGCACTGAACACCGTGCGCCAGCCCTCTCGGTAGATCTTCGGCAGTTCCACAGAGATGATTCGCCGCTTGTTGTCGTACAGCCCCTTCACCAGCCACAGTGGGAGCTCCATCTTACTGCCCTGGGATGGAACAAAAAAAAAAAAAAATATCATGTTCTAGAACATGGATACAATGTAACCAATCACCAGTCAAAGCATTTCTCTGACCAGGGAACATGGACACAATGGGGGTGTATTACTGGAAACTGGAGAGTGTAAAATGTGGTGCAGCTGTGCATGTTAGACAATAAGCTTCAAACTTCAGCTTGTTCAATTAAGCTTAGACAAAAGAACCTGAAAGCTGATTGGTTTCTATGCAGAGCTGCACCAGATTTAGTAAATCATCCCCAATGTAACCAATCACCAATGACCAGGGAATATGGACACAATGTAATCAATCATCAGTGAGAAGAACTCCTCATACTGAGGAATCCATAGGACACATCCTATACACCGCTATTACTGATCATTATTGAACATCACTCAGTGCATGGCAGAGCCATAAAGGAAGTGACACCGACCACCAGACCTCATCCAATCCACCATCACAGAGCAGGGAGTGGCAGGATGGCTTTGCTCCCCCTACAGTTACTGACATATAGCACAATGGTGCTCCAATCAGAAGATTCCTACAATTTGCATGTTATAGACATTCCCCATTGTTCTCTAGAACAGGAAGTCACTCATTACAACATTAAAAATGAGAGTAACCTCTTCCAGGTGTCACACAGTGGGGTGACAGCTGATAATAGCGGCATTACTGAGGGACACACAGTGGGGGTCACAGATGACAGAACAAAAATGAGGTGATGTAGGTGCTACCTGGGGACACAGTGACAGATGACACATAGTGGAGTGACAGATGATGGAAGGGTTAACTAGGGACACAGTGATGTGACAGATGGAAGGGGTCACTCTTGGGGCATATGATGGAGTTACAGATGATGGTGGAGTCACCTCAGGGGGACATAGTGGGAGTAATTAGCGATAGGTGGTGACAGATGAAGAGGGTACGGTCAAGACACACAGCAGTGACAGATGGAGGAGTTACCCAGGGACACATATCAGGGTAGCAGAAGATGGAGGGGTCACCCTGGGGATACATGTCAGGGTGACAAAAGTTTCATCCCGGAGACACCAAAAGGTGACAGAAGGGAAATCCGGAGAAACATAGTAGGATGACGTGATGAAGGGGACATCCCAGGGAATCACAGTGGAGTGACAGATGGTGGAGGGGTCACTATGTGGGGGGGGGCAGATGGTGGAGGGGTCACTATGTGGGGGGGGCAGATGA
This sequence comes from Aquarana catesbeiana, assembly GCF_042186555.1. Lineage (NCBI taxonomy): Eukaryota > Metazoa > Chordata > Amphibia > Anura > Ranidae > Aquarana > Aquarana catesbeiana. Next base: position 252,910,991 of record NC_133334.1, read on the forward strand.
TGGATGGGTCACTATGTGGGGGGGGGGGGACAGATGATGGAGGGGTCACTATGTGGGGGGGGGGGGACAGATGATGGAGGGGTCACAGATGATGGAGGGGTCACTATGTGGGGGGGCGACAGATGATGGAGGGGTCACTATGTGGGGGGGGAATGACAGATGATGGAGGGGTCACTATGTGGGGGGGGACAGGTGATTAAAGGGTCACTATGTGGGGGAGGGCAGGTGATGGAGGGGTCACTATGTTGGGGGGGGGACAGGTGATGGAGGGGTCACTATGTTGGGGGGGGACAGGTGATGGAGGGGTCACTATGTGGGGGGTACAAGTGATGGAGGGGTCACTATGTGGGGGGTACAAGTGATGGTGGGGTGACAGGTGATGGAGGGGTCACTATGTGGGGGGGACAGATGATGGAGGGCTAACTATGTGGGGAGGGGGCAGATGACGGAGGGGTCACTATGTGGGGACAGATGATGGAGGGGTCACTATGTGGGGGGGGGGACAGATGATGGAGGGGTCACTATGTGGGGGGGCGACAGATGAAGGAGGGTCCACTATGTGGGGGGGGGGGAGGGCAGGTGATGGAGGGGTCACTATGTGGGGGGACAGATGAGGGGGGACAGGTGACGGAGGGGTCACTATGTGGGGGGGACAGGTGACGGAGGGGTCACTATGTGGGGGGGACAGGTGACGGAGGGGTCACTATGTGGGGGGGACAGGTGACGGAGGGGTCACTATGTGGGGGGGACAGGTGACGGAGGGGTCACTATGTGGGGGGGGACAGGTGACGGAGGGGTCACTATGTGGGGGGGACAGGTGACGGAGGGGTCACTATGTGGGGGGGGGACAGGTGACGGAGGGGTCACTATGTAGGGGGGGGGGACAGGTGACGGAGGGGTCACTATGTGGGGGGGGGACAGGTGATGGAGGGGTCACTATGTGGGGGGGGGGGGACAGGTGATGGAGGGGTCACTATGTGGGGGGGGACAGGTGATGGTGGGGGTCACTATGTGGGGGGGGACAGGTGATGGAGGGGTCACTATGTGGGGGGGACAGGTGATGGAGGGGTCACTATGTGGGGGGGGACAGGTGATGGAGGGGTCACTATGTAGGGGGGGACAGGTGATGGTGGGGGTCACCAGCAGTCAGTATTGGGGTGCAGACATTATTGGGGTCCCATGTGAGGTAATATCGGGGTCTCTCACCTCAGGGATGTGCTCCGTTTCCCCTCCTTTGTCCAGGAAGCCCAGGCGGGCCAGGCCGCTCTCCAGCCGACACGGCAGCTTCTCCTGAGACATGAGAACATCTTCCAGGGACAGAAAATTCTCCTCCCGGCCCAACCCGGCCTCCACCGCACGGTACGACTCCCACATCGTACGACTGACCGGCCGGGCGAATCTCCCGCCTTCCGTGTCACCATGGAGACCGGGGCGGGGCCTCCCCCCAGCCACAGTCTGAGGGCAGGGCTTCTCTTCCGTTACAGCCAAAGGTGAGGCTTGTTACACAGAGGCAGCTCACGGGCGCCACCTGTTGGACGCAGAATTGCTAGTGTGTGTGCAGCATAGAGTGTGACTGAGAATGATGTTGTGTGCCATCTCCTTCTATTATTATCACTATAATTATCTCCATCTATTAATATTATTGTTATCATCACTATTATGATCTCTAGTGGTGGCCAGTCCATAAGGGGTGCCGCCCCCCCCCCAAAGTTTACAAAGTATAAGAAAACTAATCATAGAACAATTTATTTTTAAATACCGTATTTATCGGCGTATAACACGCACAGGCATATAACATGCACATTCATTTTAAGAGGGAAGTTTCAGGAAAAAAACTTACATTTTAAATGAGGAACTTTGATGCAAAATAAGGGTCAGTGCCCATCTGCAGCCTCACCATTGCCATCAATGCAGCCTGATCAGTGCCCATCTGCAGCCTCACAAGTGCCATCAATGCAGCCTCATCAGTCCACATCAATGCAGCAGCCTCACCATTGCCATCAATGCAGCCTGATCGATGCCCATCTGCAGCCTAGAGGGGACAGGGAGGGGGGCCGGAGGAGCCCCGACAGATTACATACAGTGAGAATCTCCTATGATAGACAGAACAGTGGTCCAATGGCGGCCCAAGAGATGGGACTTCCCATTACAGAGGCCACCAAGTAAACAGGAGATTCTCACTGTATGTAATCTGCCGGCGCTCGTCCTGCCCCCCTCCATGTCCCCTACAAGGCAGCTAAAACTGAAGTATTGGCATATAACACGCACACACTATTTGCACCTGATTTTCATGGTGAAAAAGTGAGTGTTATACGCCAATAAATACAGTAACTGATAATATGAAGTTAAAAAATGTTAGTCATATTATCGTTTAAAAATCATTTGTTCTATGATTATGATTGTGCGGGGTGCCGGACTATTAGGTCAGTCATTTTTTTACAAGCATGTGATTGGAGCCTGCGCCTCTAATTGGCTTGTTTTAGGATGTCCAGTGCGCTGCGCCCCGAACCCTCCCACTTTTGATTTTACCAAATCAATATTCGCTATCGCGTCTCTTCTCATTCCGGCCAATCAGGAGGCTGAAGATTTAGAAGCCGGAAAGAAGACCAGGTTAACACGGAAGACGTCGGGTATCAGGGGAGCCGTGAAGGTAAGTCTCACGGCGTCCTCTGCCCCCCAAACAGTTTTTTAGCACCAGCCGCCACCGATTATCTCCTTCTATTATAATTATTATTACTATTGCATTTAATATTATGTGATGTGTTGGGATCTACTTCTATTATCATTATTATTATTATTATTATTATTATTATGGTGTTATTGATGCAAGATGATGAGTTGGGAAATCCTTCCATCTTTGAACACACAAATAAATCCCAGATGGCTGCTCTCTTCATAATCTTTATTATTAAAAGTACAAAATGTACATCACAAAACAGTGGGGGGACAGGAGATGGCAAACGCGTTTCGGGCCCACTAGGTGGCTTTTGACTTATCGCCTAGTGGGCGCAAAACACGTTATCCATCTCCTGTCCCCCACTGTTTTATGATGTACATTTTGTACTTTTGATAATAAAGATAATGAAGAGAGCATCCATCTGGGATTTATTTGTGTGTTCCAGTAGCAGGTGGCAGGACGGGTGTGCACCTTCTGGAGGAGCTTTCTACAGTGAGTAACAAAGTGCCAGAGAAGCCGCCTGGAGCTGTGTGCAGTCTCTTTAAGGCCACTTTCACACTGAGGCACTTTACAGGAGACATAGCACTGAAAATAGCGCCTGCAAAGCGCCTCTCCTGTCACTCCAGTGTGAAAGCCCAAGTGTTTTCACACTGGAGCGGTGCGCTTGCGGGACGTTAAAAAAAGTCCTGCAAGCAGCATCTTTGAGGCGCCTTAGGAGCGGTGTATACACTGCTCCTAAAGTGCCCCTGCCCATTGAAATTAATGGGCAGCGCCGCCGAAGCGCCTGGAAAGCGCCTGCAAAGCGCCTGCAAAGCGCCTCGGCAGCGGCGCTTTGAAGCCTTTTTTGGCCACTAGCGGGGGTTAAAAGCGTACAAAAAACAATAAAGTCCTAAAAACTGGCAGTCACTGAAAAACATTATCGTGCCATAATCAATATATAAAAATAGCTGGACCTCAGGGCAGCTGCCAACCTCTGGAAAAAAGTGGACAACAAGAATAAACAAAATTGCAGCGCTCAATGGGGCCAGTGAATGAAGAACTATTACTAAACGATGTGCTCAATCAAGTTCATTTATTGGATGCACATTAAAATTTAAAATTGAAAAACACAACTGTCAAATGAAAAATGAGATGAAAAATAGAACTTAATAAGAAAAACTCATTATCATAGTTGAAGTACTCCGAAACTTAGTGTGTACGATACCACCATAACTCCAGATGACAAGGGGTTAATGTCAGCAAGTGTGCTCCAAGTCCTGGTCCTAAATGGGACAATGTGCTCAATGTGCAAAGAAGAATCAAGAAAGAGAGACACCGCTCTCTGTGGTGCAACTGATGGTTTGGTTACGGATATCAGGCTCGCTGTACTCTAGGAGGTGTATTGTAGACCGCACTACTGGACGTCCACGGTCACGCGGGCTGATCAGACGGGCTGGAACCTGGCGTCCTAGAAGGCGCTCTGGATGGCGCATGCTAAATCCGAAAGCCGGAAGACAGGGTCAGGGCCGGAATTGAGGAGTACCCAGGTGCTGGACAGATTGCAAGCTCGATGTTGCCGTGGCGACCGTGACTCACATGTTTCACATGCCTGCGCTTTGTCCAAGTCCAGGGGGTTAAAAGTGTCCCGCTAGCGGGCGAAAAGCACAGCTAAAATGACGGTAAAGCGCCGCCAAAAATAGCGGCGCTTTATCGCCAATGCCCCAGTGTGAAAGTGCTCTAACACTTCTATCTGTTCTCTTAAACCCTTCCATCTGTACAATGTCTGTCTATTGGCATATTGGGGTTGATTTACTAAAAATTAAGGGTGCAAAATCTGGTGCAGCTGTGAATGGTAGCCAATCAGCTTCTAACTTCAGCTTGTTCAATTAAGCTTTGAAAAAAAAACCTGGAAGCTGATTGGTTTCCATGAGGAGCTGCACCAGATTTTGCACTCTCCAGTTTTAGTAAATCAGCTCAACTGTGACCTAACCTTCTATATTTTTCCCATTATATTCCACTCCCACCACACTACATAGCCACATCTAGCTCCGCAATCACATCATAAATCTCACTTTATTTCTGTCCATGGAGGTTCTCATGGATCCTGGTCATGGTAGATCCAGCAGTAGTTGGTCACATTCATCTGGACTTGATTTGTAATGTTGAAGATGTTTCTAATATTCCTCAGTTCTAATGTCAGGAAGATACGCCAGGCAACACTGTAAATCCCAAAAACCCAATACCCAACCACAAGGGCAGTGACTTGGTATATGCAGAGCAGGGTGGTGAGGAATACAAAGACCCGTCTATTGCAGAGAAAAGGCAACCTCTCTACAAATGAATGGGCCACCATAGGAGGACATATCCTACAGGTCAAGACTCAGCAGTCTTCCTTCACCTTAAAGAGGATCTCCAGTCTCCAGTCTAGAAATTAAAAGTCAGCAGCTACAAAAACTGTAGCTGGTGACTTTTAATAAACAGCCACTCACCTGTCCCATGATCCAGTGCCATCCTCACCAAGGCTAGTTCTTTACTAGCCTTCAGGTTCCTAGCACCGGCATCTTACCTGTGGGCACCCAGCTGTGACAGCTTGCGGCTTCACAGCTAGGTGCCTGCTGCGCATTGTGAATGGTCCTGCAGTTTTCTGGGACCTGTGACGTGTCCCAGAAGACTGCGAGGAGGGGGATCACCTAGGTGGTCGAAGTAGAAGTGGTAGCGGGTACTTGTCAAAATCAGGAACCTGCCCCCCCCCCCCCCCCAAAGTGCCACACTTTGAGTGGAGTGCTGCTTTAAGGAAAAAATACATTCCTCCAGGGACAGGGAAGGGCAGGACCTGCAACCTATACAGTTGAAGTAGTTTACAGCACTGCTCCACCAACTCAGGGAAGTCTTATGACAGTGTATCTCCTGCTGTAAGCTCACTTTGTAAAATGAAAACTGTTGCTTTCTGTTTATTGGTCACAATACTTTACACACAGCAGTGATAATTATAGGAGAACACACTGGCTACTCATAGTGTGACAAAGCGTTTATTTAGATCATAACTTGTCCTCAATCAGGCCGGAGGTCAACAGGAGGCGGCATATCCCCAGCAAGTCCAGAAACGACTCTACATTACATTGGCTGCCTTCAGCTGCTCCCAGGACCGGCGCTGCGTCTTCAGAGAGAGCTGCAAGATCAGACACAGACCTATTTAGTACTTGTTATCTGAAATAGCGTGTGCGCTCAGGTTCAGGCCTTACACACCAGCATGACATATGAAGCTAATTATATCACTCATATGGGTTTTGGTGAGTTACCGGTCACAGGTAGGTCTCGTATTCACCATACTACAGCATCAATTACCTCAGCAATCTCCACCTTTCTCTCCCACGCTCGGATACTTTTCTCCAGCTCTTCCTGTTCCATCTTCTCATGGACATAGTTCAGGACATCTGGGACACGATAGTCACTCAGCTGTTTCCTAAGCTTCTTATTCAGACTTTCAGCCTTGGCTCGTTCCTGCGGATAGGAGCACAGACATGAAAACTTCTATAACCCTCACACATTCCTCTCTGATGACCCACTGTTGACATTCTAATCCACTGTGACATCGGTCCATTCCTTCATGAAGGAGAACATCTATAACTCCAGAACATTTCTTTAACTGAAGCCTCTCTGACAACCTACTTTTGCCCCTCTAATGCGCTGTGACACTGGCCTGTTCCTGCATAGAGGGAAACTTTTATAACCCAACCCAGAATATTCCTGAAGTCTAAACGCTCCTGTTCTTTGACTGCTGCTGGTCTCATTCCAGCATCCTGGTTTTGGCTATGATGCATCCCTGTCTATCCAACTGAAAGGTGATTAATGTGGCCTCTGGGATGGAGACCAAACCTGATTTAGACCAGTAAAGCCTGCAGTCTCATGCTTGTGATAGCGTGTGTAATACGTGCAAGCCCCCCGTCTGTCTCGCTCTGCTGTTTGGATTCCCACCATGACCATGGATCGGATACTGACTATTCTCTAAACTCTGCCTGCCATTTGACTACGGATTGACCCTGACTATTCTGAACCTTGCTTGCTTTGTAACTGGACTGTCATTGAACCACTCTGCCTGTCTGCCAACCGCAAGTACCCCTTTGCTTTGCTCAGTTCGCACCTACCCCGGCGTGGTGGCCAGGCACTATAGAATTGTGTATAAGACCTGGGGGCAACCGAGTAGCAGTATCCCTGCGTGCCTTATGGGAAAGGGGGCTGCTATAGGTAAAGTACATAGAAGCTAGCTATAGTGTCTGACCACCTGCATTAGGGGTAAGCATTACAGTGATGACCAATAGCTGCCCCTCTTATTCACCATACCATAGCTGAGCCTGCAACTGTGAAAACTTCTAAAACCCAAACCAGGACATTACTTAACTGAAGCTTTCTGTTGACCAACTGCTGTGCCTCTAATCTGTGACACCGGTTTGTTATTGCATAAAGGAGAACCTCTATAACCCAACACAGAACATTCCTCAGCTGAAGTCTCCTTAATGACCAACTGCTGCCCCTCTAATCTGCTATGGCACTAGCCCATTCTTGCCTAGATGAGAACTTTTATAACCCAACCTAGAACATTCCATCAACTAAAGCCTGTCTGAAGACCAGCTGCTGACACTCTAAATCCACTATGACACCAGCCCATTCCTGTAGATATGAGTACAGGAACCCAACTTCAACCCAACCCAGAACATTGTTCAGCTGCAGTCTCTGAAGGCAAACTGCTGTCCCTTTAATCCACGGTGACACCTGCCCATTCCTGTACATATGGGAACTTTTACAATCCAACCCAGAACATTGTTCAACTACAGTCTGAAGGCTAACTGCTGCCCCTCTAATCCCCTGTGTCAACTGCCCATTCCTGCAGAGAACTTCTATCACCTTAAAGTGGATGTAAACCCTTACATATACCCAGTGAAGGGGCTATCCTCAGATGATACACAGAGATGAAACAAATCCTCCTTCATAAGTTGTACCTGCCCATCTGCAGTCTTCTCTTCTCTACAGCCATTCAAAGCACTGAATTCAAGCTGGGTTTAAGAAAAAAAGGGGGCAGACAGCTGAAGTCACACTCTGCAGAGCTCAATGAGGAGAGCTTTGAGAGCCGATTGGAGGGAAGAGACACCCCCCCCCACCACCACCACCACCTTGACGCAGCACACAGGAACAGAGCTGTCAATCTGCTGGCGGTCCCTCCCCGGTCACCATTTTTCTCTTGGCATCAGGAAAACTTGTCAGAATTGATTCTTGCTGATAGCAGATGAACGAAGCAGAAGACAGAAATGACACATAGTGCTTTTAAGTGAGACAATTACACATTATACATCAATATGCTTTGAACAATCCCTCCACCCCATGGCAGCAGAACACTTTCCTCCACCCACAATTAAAGTGGAGTTCCACCCACTTTTACAACTCTTCAGCATCCCTCACTAAAGTGTGCACTGTAAACGAATTGGATATTTTTTTATTTTTTCTCTCAGCACCTACTGTATATCTGCTGTATTCATTTTTCACTTCCTCCTCCCTGGCCGTGGCCCATCGCATCATTTCCTGTTTGCAATGCCTTCTGGGAAGGGGCGGCAACTTCCTCCGACACTGCCGTTGCTATGGAAACCTGACCTGTAACCTATTACACTGCTTGTGCTGCACTGAGCATGTGCGAGATCTGCAAGGATGAGATCCAAGAAGAAATACAGTCTGGCTTCAGATGCCCACACTTAAGATGGCCACGGCCTGCTGTAAGTTTATAAAATAACAAACTACTGCTATAAACTAACAAAACAGACCTTAGTTTACAGACTAACTTTACTAGAATACATTAAGCTTCTGTATTATAGGGGTATTTTTATTTAACCACTTGAGCCCCGGACCATTATGCTGCCTAAGGACCAGAGGTCTTTTTCCAATTTGGCACTGCGTCGCTTTAACTGCTAATTGCGCGGTCATGCAATGCTGTACCCAAACGAAATTTGCGTCCTTTTCTTCCCACAAATAGAGCTTTCTTTTGATGGTATTTGATCACCTCTGCAGTTTTTATTTTTTGCGCTATAAACGGAAAAAGACCGAAAATTTTGAAAAAAAATGATATTTTCTACTTTTTGTTATAAAAAAAATCCAATAAACTAAATTTTAGTCATACATTTAGGCCAAAATGTATTCGGCCACATGTCTTTGGTAAAAAAAATGTCAATAAGCATATATTTATTGGTTTGCGCAAAAGTTATAGCGTCTACAAACTAGGGTACATTTTCTGTAATTTACACAGCTTTTAGTTTATGACTGCCTATGTCATTTCTTGAGGTGCTAAAATGGCAGGGCAGTACAAAACCCCCCCAAATGACCCCATTTTGGAAAGTAGACACCCCAAGGAAATTGCTGAGAGGCATGTTGAACCCATTGAATATTTTTTTTTTTTTGTCCCAAGTGATTGAATAATGACAAAAAAAAAAAAAAAAAAATATTTACAAAAAGTTGTCACTAAATGATATATTGCTCACACAGGCCATGGGCCTATGTGGAATTGCACCCCAAAATACATTCAGCTGCTTCTCCTGAGTATGGGGATACCACATGTGTGGGACTTTTTGGGAGCTTAGCCGCGTACGGGGCCCCGAAAACCAAGCACCGCCTTCAGGATTTCTAAGGGTGTAAATTTTTGATTTCACTCTTCACTGCCTATCACAGTTTCGGAGGCCATGGAATGCCCAGGTGGCACAAAACCCCCCCAAATGACCCCATTTTGGAAAGTAGACACCCCAAGCTATTTTCTGAGAGGCATATTGAGTCCATGGAATATTTTATATTTTGACACAAGTTGCGGGAAAGTGACACTTTTTTTTTTTTTTTTTTGCACAAAGTTGTCACTAAATGATATATTGCTCACACAGGCCATGGGCATATGTGGAATTGCACCCCAAAATACATTTAGCTGCTTCTCCTGAGTATGGGGATACCACATGTGTGGGACTTTTTGGGAGCCTAGCCGCGTACGGGGCCCCGAAAACCAAGCACCGCCTTCAGGATTTCTAAGGGTGAAAATTTTTGATTTCACTCTTCACTGCCTATCACAGTTTCGGAGGCCATGGAATGCCCAGGTGGCACAAAACCCCCCCAAATGACCCCATTTTGGAAAGTAGACACCCCAAGCTATTTGCTGAGAGGCATGGTGAGTATTTTGCAGCTCTCATTTGTTTTTGAAAATGAAGAAAGACAAGAAAAAACTTTTTTTTTTTCTTTTTTCAATTTTCAAAACTTTGTGACAAAAAGTGAGGTCTGCAAAATACTCACTATACCTCTCAGCAAATAGCTTTGGGTGTCTACTTTCCAAAATGGGGTAATTTGGGGGGGTTTTGTGCCACCTGGGCTTTCCATGGCCTCCGAAACTGTGATAGGCAGTGAAGAGTGAAATCAAAAATTCACGCCCTTAGAAAGCCTGAAGGCGGTGCTTGGTTTTCAGGGTCCCGTACGCGGCTAGGCTCCCAAAAAGTCTCACACATGTGGTATCCCCGTACTCAGGAGAAGCAGCAGAATGTATTTTGGGGTGTAATTTCACATATTCCCATGGCATGTTTGAGCAATATATCATTTAGTGACAACTTTGTGCAAAAAAAAAAAAAAAAAAAATTTGTCTCTTTCCCGCAACTTGTGTCGCAATATAAAATATTCCATGGACTCGACATGCCTCTCAGCAAATAGCTTGGGGTGTCTACTTTCCAAAATGGGGTCATTTGGGGGGGTTTTGAACTGTCCTGGCATTTTATGCACAACATTTAGAAGCTTATGTCACACATCACCCACTCTTCTAACCACTTGAAGACAAAGCCCTTTCTGACACTCATTGTTTACATGAAAAAGTTATTTTTTTTTGCAAAAAAATTACTTTGAACCCCCAAACATTATATATTTTTTTAAAGCAAATGCCCTACAGATTAAAATGGTGGGTGTTTCATTTTTTTTTTTCACACAGTATTTGCGCAGCGATTTTTTCAAACGCATTTTTTGGGGAAAAAACACACTTTTTAAAATTTTAATGCACTAAAACACACTATATTGCCCAAATGTTTGATGAAATAAAAAAGATGATCTTAGGCCGAGTACATGGATACCAAACATGACATGCTTTAAAATTGCGCACAAACGTGCAGTGGCAACAAAATAAATACATTTTTAAAAGCCTTTAAAAGCCTTTACAGGTTACCACTTTAGATTTACAGAGGAGGTCTACTGCAAAAATTACTGCCCTCGATTTGACCTTCGCGGCGATACCTCACATGCATGGTGCAATTGCTGTTTACGTTTGACGACAGACCGCCGCTTGCGTTCGCCTTAGCGCGAGAGCAGGGGGCGACAGGGGTGCTTTTTTTTTTTTTTTTCTTTATTATTTTTTTGCTTTTTTATCTTATTTTTAAACTGTTCCTTTCATTTTTTTTTTTTTTTGTAATCATTTTTATTGTTATCTCGGGGAATGTAAATATCCCCTATGATAGCAATAGGTAGTGACAGGTACTCTTTTTTGAAAAAAATGGGGTCTATTAGACCCTAGATCTCTCCTCTGCCCTCAAAGCATCTGATGACACCAAGATCGGTGTGATAAAATGCTTCCCCAATTTCCCAATGGCGCTATTTACATCCGGCGAAATCTAAGTCATAAAATGCTCGTAGCTTCCGGTTTCTTAGGCCATAGAGATGTTTGGAGCCACTCTGGTCTCTGATCAGCTCTATGGTCAGCTGGCTGGGTCAGCTGGCTGAATCACCGGCTGCATTCTCAGGTTCCCTGTTGAGACAGGAGAGCCAGAGAAAAACACGGAAGACGGTGGGGGGGGGGGTGTGTGGGCTTTCCCTCCCACGGCTTGTAAAAGCAGTCTAGAGGCTAATTAGCCACTAGGATTGCTTTTACATGAAAGCCGACCGCTGGCTGAAAAGAATGATACCAAGATGATACCTAAACCTGCAGGCATCATTCTGGTATAACCATTCAAAGTCGTGAATGGCGTACCTGAAGACAAAAAAATGGTTAACAATAAAGCACAGTAAACGGTAAAGTATAAAAAATTGCATACCTGAAAAGCAAACATGATAAAACATAATAAAAATAAAACATTGCAGAATAGAATACAGTAAAAAAGAGCAGAACAAGAGAGAGAGAATAGAGAGAGAGAGAGAACAATAAAACGACAACTATTTTTTTTTATTTTATATATATATTTTTTTTTTTTACACTTTTTTTGTAACTAACTTTTATAACGGTAACCGGTTCCAGGTTCGGGTCTCTCAAAATGCGATGGCATCTTGGGAGACCCTGTGAAAGTGTGCCTAGTCTGTGCAATGCTGTACCCTACGCTAATACTCAACTAGTGAATGGTAGCGTTCAAAACATTCACCAATGCAAAGACCAGGATTGTCAGGACAGGAGGGACAATAATAGTGGGCGTCACGCCTATATCCGCGCTTGCTGCAGACACAACATCTTTTTTGGGGGTTCGTTGGGTAGGGGTACTCGGGAGGACATAAAGAAAATGCCTCTCATGCAGCCGACTGCATTTGGTTGGGGATGTGAATGGGGGAAGTACGGGCGCTGCAGAAGTGGTGGGTCCCCAATTAGGATTGGCGAATGCAGCAGGAAGGACACTATGGGCACGACGGGCCTGTGTTTGTCTTCTTGGTGGCAGCGGGACACTACTTGTGCTTGCCACCTCACCAGCTTGAACTTCACTTATGGGACTCGCCACGTCACCAAGTGTTACTGCAGTGCTGGTTTGACTACGACCGGGGTGTACTAGGCCGCTGGCGCTTGCCAGTTCAATAAAAAGCTACCAAAAAAACTGTTAGCGATCGCAGGGATCAGGCCTGACTCAGCGAACGCTGCAGTTATGCGTTAAGTGTTTTGTAAGTGACAGTGATCGATCGATACTGCACTTGGGTGGGCTGGGCCGGGCGGAGGGGCAAAATGCAGGTGCTAGCAGGTATCTGGGCTGATCCCGCTAACACTGCGTTTTTGGGAACCCTAAACTGCTGGGGACGCCAGTATAGATCTGATCGGATCAGATATTGATCCGTACAGATACTATACCACTAAGGGAGGTGTACGGTGCGTGCGTGGGTGTTAGCGGTACTGGCGCTAATCTGACGCTGCTTGGGGCTGGTGCTTGCCAGTTCACCAAAATACTACCAAAAAAACTGTTAGCGATCGCAGGGATCAGGCCTGACTCTGCGAACGCTGCAGTTATGCATTTAGTGTTTTGTAAGTGTCAGTGATCGATCGATACTGCACTTGGGTGGGCTGGGCTGGGCCGGGCGGAGGGGCAAAACGCAGGTGCTAGCAGGTATCTGGGCTGATCCCGCTAACACTGCGTTTTTGGGAACCCTAAACTGCTGGGGACGCTAGTATAGATCTGATCGGATCAGATATTGATCCGTTCAGATACTATACCACTAAGGGAGGTGTACGGTGCGTGCGTGGGTGTTAGCGCTACTGGCGCTAACCTGACGCTGCCTGGGGCTGGTGCTTGCCAGTTCACCAAAATGCTACCAAAAAAACTGTTAGCGATCGCAGGGACCAGGCCTGACTCTGCGAACGCTGCAGTTATGCGTTTAGTGTTTTGTAAGTGACAGTGATCGATCGATACTGCACTTGGGCTGGGCCGGGCGGAGGGGCAAAACGCAGGTGCTAGCAGGTATCTGGGCTGATCCCACTAACACTGTGTTTTTGGGAACCCTAAACTGCTGGGGACGCTAATATAGATCTGATCGGATCAGATATTGATCCGATCAGATACTATACCACTAAGGGAGGCGTATGCTGCGTGCGTGGGTGTTAGCGGTACTTGCGCTAATCTGACGCTGCCTGGGGCGACGCATATCACCGCCGGGCGATCAGGGGGCTAAACCTTTATTTGGTAATAAACGGCGGGTGCCCTGACACTATAAAAAATAAACAAACTAACCAGCGTCACCCGTAACAGTTATACGGTGATCAGTGGTGAAAGGGTTAACTAGGGGGCAATCAAGGGGTTAAAACATTTATTCGGTAGTATATGGGGGTCCCTGTCGCTATAAAACGCTGACGGCGAACCTAAATATTTAGGTCCCTAACTAGCGTCACCAGCGACACTAATACAGCGATCAGAAAAATGATCGCTTAGCGACACTGGTGACAGGGGGTGATCAAGGGGTTAAAACTTTATTAGGGGGGGTTAGGGGGGTATCCTAGACCTACAGGGGGGTAATACTAACTGTCCCAACACTGTAACTGTCACAAACTGACACCAATGCAGTAATCAGAAAAAAAAAAAAAAAAAACTGCTGGTGTCAGTTTGTGACAGGGGGGGGGGGGGGTGATTGGGGGGGGATCGGGGGGCGATCGGGGGGGGGGATCGGGGTGTTTTGTGTGCCTGGCATGTTCTACTGTGTGTGTGTAGTGTTGTGCACTCACATACCTGTCTTCTCTCCTCGAGCCGGAACGGAAATTACCGAGCCGAGGAGAGATGACATCATTTCCTTTGCTGCTGTTTAGCATACAGCAGCAAAGGAATGATGTGATTGGCCGGCGGCGATCGCGAGGGGGGGGCCACGAACGGATGGTCTCCCCCTCACCTCTGATCGCCGCTGGACAAAAGACGACCGCCTCGGGCACCGGGGGGGGGGGGGTCCGATCGGACCCCCCACCCGCGGAAGGCAAATCACGTATATGTACGTGATTTTGCCTGTCCGTGCCACCTTGCCGACGTACATCGGCGTGAGGCGGTCGTCAAGTGGTTAAAAAGTATCATTTCGGCCGGAACACAACTTTAAGGTGGGAACTCTCACACTTTCCTGTGATGTACCTGCTCCACTTGCTGTGTTTCCTGTTCGATCCGTTGCAGCATGTCGTTTCTGGCGGAAATCTCTTTTCTTAGATAAGTGGACTCTGTTGTGGTGTGGTGAAGCTTCTTCTGTAAATAAAACAAAAAGTATGGAGATGAACAGACCTCACATGTGCCATGTATGACTGACTTCTTTCTGGATCTTTACATATTGGCAGGAAACACAAGACCATCAGAGGCCCATCTCATCATGTGACTTCCCTCAATCTTCTCTGAGGACTCACTCACTTTGTAGGAGTTGAGAACCTGTAATGTCTCTCCTGCGTTCAGCTTCAGCTGGAGAAGATCCTGATTCCGCTTATCGATTCTCTCCAGAAATTGGGCATTTTCTATCTTGAGCTGCTGGAAATCCACCTCATTCAGAACTTCACCCATCTCCTCCTTCTGAAAGAGAGGATATGCAATCTCAGGGCTGACTCTGCATTGTAACATGGTGTTGGCAGATCTAACAAGCTGTGAGCAACAAGACTTGGAACATTTACAGAGAACGGACTCCAAAGTCACCAGGAGCACATACTGCCCGGTGACATATAGCTTGTAAGCTTGGCTCTCCTGCATGTACAAGGAAGAGAACATTCACGGCTCCATGTAGACAAGACAAAGAACAAACTGAGAGAATGGGCCTCATGTACAGCGGGTATTGAACATGTCACAATTTTTCTAAGTAAATATATTTCTAAAAGGTGCTATTGACATGGAAATTTCACCACATGTCGGTAACAACCCATGCAATCCTTACATACATAGAACCAAAACAAATAAGTTCAGAAATTAAGGTATGTGTAATATAATGGAATGACACAGAGAAAAAGTATCGAAGACATAAAGAAAGGGAGTCGCAAAAAGGCATGGAAAGCCAAGACGCTAGCTGAAATCTACCAGTAATAAGAAAGCAATCCTGCCCCTTGTCAGTGAAAATTAATATAAGCTGGTTCAGTCTCAATTGATGGCTTATAAAAAGGTTTCTCATTACCAAGGTCACACAAGAAACATCCCATGATAAGTAAAAGCAAAGAGCTCTCTCAAGAACTTTGCAACCTTATTGTTGCAAAACATACTGATGGCATTGGTTAAGGAAAAATTTCCAAACTGCAGATTCCATTCTGATGTTTCAGTGAGCACCGTTGGGGCCATAATCCAGGGGTAGAAAGAACATAATTTCACCATAAACTGGCCATGACCAGGTGCTTCTCGCAAGATTTCTGACAGAGGAGTGAAAAGAATTATCAGAAGAGTTGACCAAGAGCCAAGGACCACTTGTGGAGAGCTTTAGAAAGACCTGGAATTAGCAGGTTCAATTGTTTCAAAGAATACAATAAGTAATGCACTCAACCGCCATGGCCTTTATGCACGCTCACCACGCAAGACTCCATTGCTGAAGAAAAAGCATGTTGAAGCTTGTTTAAAGTTTGCTGCACAACATTTGGACAAGCCTGTAAAATACTGGGAGAAAATAGTCTGGTCAGTCTTTGGATGCCATAATACACACCACATGTTTGGTGGTCAAATGGCACTGCAAAAATTTCCCAAAAACATCATACCAACAGTGAAGTTTTGAGGTGGGAACATCATGGTGTGGGGCTGCTTTTTAGCATACGGTACTGGCAAACTTCATGTCACTGAAGGAAGAATGAATGGAAAAATGTACCAAGATTAGGGATGAGCCGAACACCCCCCGGTTTGGTTCTCAGCAGAACATTCGAACAGGCAAAAAATTTGTTAGAACACGCAAACACTGTTAAAGTCTATGGGACACGAATGTGAAACATCAAAAGTGCTAATTTTAAGGGTATTCCTTTAAATTTTGTACCGGGGGGGGGGGGGGGGGGGGGGGGGTGACTAGAGTATGCCTGTAAAGTGGCGCAGTTTTCCCGTGTTTAGAACAGACCCTGCACAAAATGACATTTCTAAAGGAAAAAAAGTAATTTAAAACTACTCGAGGCTATAATGAATTGTCGGGTCCTGGCAATACAGATAAAAGTCATTGAAAAAAATGGCATGGGATCCCCCTCAGTCCATTACCAGGCCCTTTGGTCTGGTATGAATAGTAAGGGGAACCCTGAACCAAAATTAAAAAAAAAAATTGCGTAGGGGTCCCCCCAAATTCCATACGAGGCCTTTCAGGTCTGGTATGGATATTAAGGGGAACCCTGCGCCAAATTTTTTTTTTTAAATGGCGTAGGGGTCCCCCTCAAAATCCATACCAGACCCTTCAGGCCTGGTATGGATTTTAAAGGGAACCCCGTGCCAAAATAAAAAAAAATGGCGTGGGGGGTCCCCCCAAAAATCCATACCAGACCCTTATCCGAGCACGCAACCTGGGAGGCCGCAGGAAAAGAGGGGGGACGAGAGAGCGCCCCCCCTCCTGAACCGTATCAGGCCACATGCCTTCAACATGGGAAGGGTGCTGCTTTGGGGTAGGCCATTGTCCCCCATGTTGATGGGGACAATGGCCTCATCCCCACAACCCTTGCCCGGTGGTTGTGGGGGTCTGCGGGCGGGGGGCTTACTGGAATCTGGATGCCCCCTTTAACAAAGGGAACCCCAGATCCCGCCCCCCCCCCGTTTGAAATAGTAACGGGTACATTGTACCTGTACCGTTTCACAAAAAAAGTGTCAAAATGTTAAAAAAAAAAAACCACACACAACACGCCAATGACAGTTCTTTTATAAATGAGGGTGGGGCCACACGGTGACGTACCTGGGTGACCCCGCCCCCCTCTGACGCACGGGGACTTCCCAATGGCTTCCCCGTGGGGTCAGAGGGGGGCGAGGCCACCCGTTTAGCTGCTATGAAATAATAAAATGGGTTTGGAACTGCCTGTAGAGTTTCCAGCTTTATACGTGGGACCTGTTTCCTCCATATCAATGTGTGGAAAATATTGCATTTCTTAAACACGTGGATAGGGATCCAGATGGGTGCATTGTGAAGTGCATACAAGAGTTGGGGACTCCAAATAATTTTTATCGAGTTACAGTGGCCTACTACCGAAAGAGGTAATTTATTCCAGCTACCGGTAGCTGTTTTTTCCTGAAATTTTTGAACCAATGGGTTTATATTGAGTTTGATATAAAGATCTAAGTTATGGTGGATAACTATGCCCAGATACCGAAAGGTATCTACCACCATAATCTGTTCTGCTATCCTGGGTAGGGGCTCCACAAGAGGATCCAATGGTAGTAGTGTAGATTTGTCCCAGTTTATTTTTAACCCAGAGAAGGTCCCAAACCTATGTATTTATTCCATAAGGCTTGTCAGTGAGACAGATGTGTCGCCCAGAAAGAGGAGCGCATCATCTGCGTATAGTGCTAATTTTTCTTCCAGATCACCTTGTTTAAACCCACATATAGCCGTGTTCCCTCTAATGGCTGCGCTCAGGGGCTCTATGGCCAGAGCAAATAGTAAAGGGGACAGGGGGCATCCCTGCCTTGTACCCCTGTGTAGATCAAAGGGAGGGGATAAAGTGTTATTGATTCTAATACAGGCTTTCGGCGCCTTATACAGTAGTTTGATCCATTTAATGAAGATCTCCCCCAGGTTGAATTTTTCCAACACCTGCCATAAGTAATGCCACTTAACACTATCAAACGCCTTAGCGGCGTCGAGTGAGAGGATTGCTCTCTGACACTGGTTGTCAGTGGGGATCTGCATATTCAAGTATAGATGACGAAGATTGTTTGCCATAGATCTATTAGGTATGAATCCGGATTGGTCTGGGTGAATCAGTTTAGTCACCACCTTTCTGTCTCATGGCGATGACTTTAGTGAGCAATTTTAAATCCGTATTCAGAAGGTAGATGGGTCTATAGGATTCAGGGTGATCAGGATCCTTCCCTGACTTCATAAGGACCACTACCACCTCTTCATACATAGAGCTTGGCAAAGAATCTTGGGAATGTGCATCAGTAATCGTACGGAGCAACTCTGGTAAGAGTACTCCTCCAAATTGTTTGTACAATTCAATTGGTAAGCCATCGTTTCCTGGGGCCTTAGAGTTGGGGAATGTGGCCAGTGCAAGTTGTAACTCCTCAAGGGTAATAGGTGCATTTAGTCGTTTTTTATCTTCCCCCTGAAGCTTCAGGAATGACATCCAGGAAGTCAGACCTTTCAGCTGCAGGGTAAGAGACCTTTGAGGAATAAACATCCTGAAAGAAGGCACAGAACCCCCTCATAATTGAGGGAGTATCCATAACCACTTGAGTGGGCGACACGGCCAATCTGTGTATGACCGGGGAAGGTTTTTGGGACCCAGCTATCATGGACAGCATATAGCCAGTTTTCTCACCCTCTTCAAAATATATTTGAGAGGTAAAGAAACGCTTGTTATCTGCTTGCTGTTGATGTATAGTGCGGTAAAGTTTTTGTGCATCTATCCACTTCCTCTCATGCTCAGGTGTAGGATCTTGCAGAAATTCTTTTTCAGCCCCATCTACAT
Organism: Aquarana catesbeiana; assembly: GCF_042186555.1. Lineage (NCBI taxonomy): Eukaryota > Metazoa > Chordata > Amphibia > Anura > Ranidae > Aquarana > Aquarana catesbeiana. Next base: position 252,929,968 of record NC_133334.1, read on the forward strand.
ATGTACTGGCATCTTTAGCCCATTGTCTACTTTTGGTCTTGATCGTAGCAATTGCTTTAACGCACATACCTGTAAAGAAAACCTTCAGGGTATCACACACTATACCAGAAGTTATCCACTAAAAAGTTTCGGATTTGAACCTGCATATGTTCAGTGTCAGTAAACAGATGAAGCCAAAATGGATTCAGCTTCCAATGGATGGTAATCTAACCTTAGGGACATTTAAACTGAGTTGCACTAGTGGAGAATGGTCAGATAGGCCCCTGACCAGATAGGAGACCTCAGGGTCATAACAGTGGGTCATGATGATATTGCCCAATGCAAACTTTATATGGATAGGGTAGAGTGGGTCAGTGAATGGCAGGAGAACTGGGCCTTGAGAGGAAACTTACATCTCCATAGATCTAGTAATCCAAGTTCTGTTATATATTTGGCTAAAGCAGTGTGTGTTCTGGGGCTGTCATTACCAACAAAGGATTTTGTATCAAATAATAAATACATTTTCGTTTGCGTGTTCAATATTTATATGTATTTCCCTGTGTCATTCCATTTTATTACACATAACTTAATTTCTGAACTTATTTGTTTTGGTTTCTTTGTATGTATGGATAGCATGGGTTGTTACCGACATGTCGTGAACATTTCATGTCAATAGCACCTTTAGAAATGTATTTACCTAGAAAAACAGTGACGTGTTCAATACTTATTTTACCCGCTGTATAAAACTGCCTGCAAGGGGCTCAAAGGGCTACACCCAGATGACACCTCCCACTTCAAAACCTGTATCAGAAGTGTAATCTTATATTTTGCCTTCCCTGATTCCCCTGCCATACCATCAACATGATATTGACAAATTTAAATGCATTTTAACTACATGCAATAGTCTATACTAAATGATGTCATCACTAGGTGTCTGTGCTTCTCTATACAATGCAGACAGATCATGGTGGATGGGAGGGGCAGGAAGGCTGCTGTACATAGCTTCCTGAAGACATCACAGTACCCTATATCAGTACTCCTCTCAGTTCTGATGAAAGCAGTGGGCTGGCTCTTGGGAGGAGTTATACAAATATCAAAATGAGTTGGTGTGGGCGGATGTCTATCCGGAGGAGAGGGCAGTCCTAGGCAGGTTATATTTGCATGCAGATCCCCTAGGTAACGCCCACATGTGATCCTGATCCTCCACGATTGGAAGAACTGATATCTAATTAATGAAAGGGCTGAGCCAGGGACAGTCAGGCTGAGTAGGAAAGGACTAGATCAGTGGTCTCCAAACTGTGGCCCGGGGGCTGGATGTGGCCTTTGGCTGCCTTTATCTGGCCCTTGGGGCACTATTCCAACAACTGACTTCAATGATGGAACACCCCCTGCTGACACCATCAATGAGAAACTATTCTTCTTAATGATATCAATGAGGAGGCACTATTCCTCCCATTAAAACCAATGATAGAGCACTGATGCTGGGCCATTTCTTCTTCCACTGGCTACAGTCCAGCCCCCCTGAAGCCTGAAGGACAGCAAACTGGCTTTACTTAGAAAGTTTGGACTAGATGATGCTGGACGTCCTCCACCCAGAAAATGCGGCGGGCTCTATTGGATTTGCAGCAGCTTCTAATGAACATTGCGGTTGATTTATTAAAAATGGAGAGTGCAAAATCTAGAACAGGTGTGCATGGTGGCCAATCAGCCTCAAACTTCAGCTTGTTCAGTTAAGCCTTGACAGAAAACCTGGAAGCTGATTGGTTTCTATGCAGAGTTGCACCAGATTTTGCACTCTCCAGTTTTAGTAAATAAACCCCTTTGTGAGAAACTCACAGTGTGCAGTGAAATCAGAGTAAGACCAGCTTCACACTGGGGCAGTTGTCAGGCACTTTAGCGCCTGAAATGGCCTCTGCTAAGTGCCTGAAAACCGCCTCCCATTCATTGCAGTGTGCATTTTTACACTGGGGTGGTGCGCTTGTGGGACGTTCTGAAAAGCAGCATCTTTGGGGCAGGTTGGGAGCTCTGTATTTAGCGCTCAAAAAATGCCCTGCCCATTGGAATGAATGGGCATTGCTTTGAAAGCACCGCAAAATGGGACTTTTTACCCCTTTTTTGGGGGTAAAAAGGGGCCCCCGCTAGTGGTCTAAAAGTGTTGCAAAAGCGCTGCTCAAACAGCGCTAAATTGCCGCTAAAACGATTTCAGTGTGAAAGCAGTGTAAGTCATTTCAATCCAGGAGAGCAGCCTGTACAACTGTGCAAGATCAGATTTAAATGTAGACTTTGATTGGACCCTAGGGGCAATAACTGACAGTTCTTCTTGACTAGACATGTGCAATTCGTTTTGGGCCTGAATATAAATTCGGACAAATTTTTGGTTATTCAGAGATTCTGATGTATCCGAATCTCTCAATGAAATAGTAACGAATTTCGTTGAAATTTACATCGGTTGAAAAATGACTGACCGATCTGCAGAACTCTATCAGATTGCCTTCAGGTCATTATGGGCTTACAGAGCTGAACGTCACCCAACAGAATTGTGAAGGGCAGGTTGGTGGGTCTGATATCTCTTCTACACACACCTTCATGTAAGAGATGCTGCCAGTGATATGAGTATATCTGCTTTGTAGTTAGATACTAAATCTACTTTGTGTTTACACAGCTACCACATTTTCTCCCGTGTTTCCATTTTATGAAAACCAAACATGACAGCTGTGGAGAAAATAGATTCCCCAGAAACACCCCCACTGAGGAACCCACCAGCATATCATCTTTAATATAATATGTGCTGGGGGTATCATACTCAAGGGAATGGGATGGATATCACCTTCACCTACAATGTGTCCCAATGTCTTACCTGCTTCAGTTGCATCTGCAGCTTCTTTTTCTGGATCTTCAAAGCAGCATTCTTCAGTCGTAACTTGTCTACCAAGCTATCCTGTCATAGAAAGAAGAGGGATAGGATCCTATAAGGTCACACTCTGCCCAAATCCTGGCTCTCAATGTTCTCCCATAGACAAGAAAGAAGCTGAAGAATATTACTGAGCAGAAAACTGCAATGCTTGCATCATAACTTAAGTGGCCATGCTCAGCATTGGAGAGAACATGTCCACGTTCCTCCAGTCCTGGCTGTGATTCCTCCACCATGATACATTATTGTACACATGAGAAACTAAAGTTGGGTATAGATGTATCGAAATGCATCTGGTTCAGTAGCAACTGGAGGAATTTTGATCCACATGTACCCCTCTCTGTTCAACAGGAGCCGATCGTTGGACCGGCTTCTGTCGAATGGTCCTGCTAGAAAACCAGAATTTGATCAGCTGCGGCAGCGCTTATCAATGTAAGGGGGGGGAATGCAGGGATCAAAAGAAAACTCCCAGTGTATACACAGCTTTACCCTTGCCCTCATCTTTTCCTCCATGTAGATGTCCAATAATTCGGGAGATCAGTATTAAGTACAAATGTGATCATGTTCCTCCAGCCCCAGGTGCGATATCCCACCAGTATACGTTATTGTACACACACACAAGACTTACTCTTTCCTTTATCTTTTCCTCCATGTAGATGTCTTGTACCTCTGGAGATCAGCATTGATGACAACATTCCTCCATGTAGATGTCTTGTACCTCTGGAGATCAGCATTGATGACAACATGGGCACATTCCTTCAGCCACAGCTGTGATACATCCACCATGATGCAATATGGTACGTATGGGAGACTTACCCTCACCCCTGTCCTTTCGTACATGTGGATGTCCACTACTTCTGGAGATCAATCAGCCCCAGGTGTTATACCCCCACTGTGATACTGCATTGTACTCATGGAGGCCTTAGCCTCGCTCCCATCTTTTCCTCTATGTAGATGACCTGTACTTCTAGAAATCAGTTTTGAGGACAACATGACCATGTTCCTTTAGCCATGGCTGTGATACCACCACCATGATGCAATATCATACACAACGAAGACTTACCCTTGCCCTCATCTTTTCCTCCATGTTGATGTCCAGTACTTCTGGTGATCAGTATTGAGGACAACATGGCCATGTTCCTCCAGCCTTAGCTGTGATACTCCTACCATCATACAGCGTTGTACACATGAAAGACTTACATTTGCCCTCATTTTTTCCTCCACGTAGATGACCTGTACTTGTAGAAATCAATTTTGAGGACAACATGACCAGGTTCCTTTAGCCCCAGCTGTGATACCGCCACCATGATACAATATCATACACATGGAAGACCTACCCTCGCTCTTGTCTTTTCCTCCATGTAGATGGCCAGTACTTCTGGAGATGAGTACTTAGGACAACATGGCCATGTTCCTTCACCGTGATACAATATCATACACGTAGAAAACTTACCCCCACCCTCATCTTTTTCTCCATGTAGATGTCTAATACTTCTGGAGATCAGTATTGAGGACAACATGGCCATATTCCACCAGCCCCAGCTGGGAGACGTACCCTTGCCCTCGTCTTCTCCTCCACGTAGCGAAGAACTTTTTCTGGGGTAACTCCTCCACCTTTTTTTCCGCTCATAGCTGCCTTTCCGATGTCTCGCTCAAACTCGTACATGGCTTTTCTAATTTCCGTGCTGCGAATCTCAGCTTCCTCCATCGTGGCCTAATAAAGCAGAAAAGAGATCTTGGGTCATTTCTGGACTCAACATCAGAGAGTCTGACAGCTGAATAGAGAAGCTCTTTACATAATAAATATCTTTATAGAAGACAGGAAAATGGACAAACTTGAGAGGATGCACCTTGAAACTCTGCAGGATCCGATCTGCGATCTCGGCGTCTCGCTGCGCCTCCTCTTTGGAATCTTCCATTTCCCGTAGCGCCAGCTCCAGCTTCTGATCAACACTCAGACTCAGCAAACGCTCAGAGATCGTACTGCGAGACTTTGACCTGCGGCGGCTTCGCATCTAACAGAGGAAATTAAATGAGGACCAGCAGCTGCTCTTCCCTAAGTCCTCCCATCAAATTGTCTTGATTTGTCTAGGCCTTTTGCTCCTATGGGGAGGCCACTACACCCGGTGTTTCCTGTATATGTGCTTGTTTTGTAGAGGGCTGGTAAGAACGCTGAGCCAACATACTGTAATTCTATAGTAACATATAGAGATCGCCACCTGACTGACCTGCAGACTTATTTCATGAACAGTGCGCTGGTCAGTCCCCATAGTGAACAATCAGGACTCAGTCATTCTAGACCTATGGTCTCAATGTGAGAGAATGTGGTCCTTTGCTGGCATTTATCTGACCCATGGGCACTATTCCTCCCACTGAGAATGAAAAGTTTATCACCAGCACACCCAGGATCTCCACACTTCCAAAGGTTTATTTAGCGATCACACCTTTGGGGCACTTTTCCTCCCACTGACACCAACGATGGGACACTATTCCTCCCTCTGACGCCAACAATAGGGCACTATTCCTTCCACTAACATCAACAATAGGGCACTATTCCTCCCACTGATACTAACAATGGGCCACTATTCCTCCCGCTGGTGCCATCGATGGAACAGTATTCCTCCCACTGATGCCAATGATGGGGCACTGTTCCTCCTACTGACATTAATGATGAGGCACGATTCCTCCCAATAACACCAACAATGGAGCACTATTTCTTCCACTGACACCAAAGATGGGCACTACTCCTCCCACTGACGCCAAAGATGGGGCACTATTTCTCCCACTGACACCAACGATGGAGCACTATTTCTCTCACTGACGCCAACGATGGGGCACTATACCTCTCACTGACACCAATGATGGGACACTATTCCTCCAACTGATGTCAATGATGGGGCACTATTCCTCCAACTAACGCCAATGATGGGGCACTCTTATCCCACTGCCAACAAAGATGGGGCACTATTCCTCCCATTGACACCAATGATGGGGCACTATTCCTCCCACTGACACTGATGATGGGGCACTGTTTCTCCCACTGACACCAAAGATAGGGCGCTATTCCTCTCACTGGCACCAACGAGGCCGGGACATTTTCTACTCCCACTGGTCACAGTCTGCCCCCCCCCTAAAGTATGAAGGACAGTAAACTGGCCTTTTGTTTTGGAAGTTTGAAGACCCATAGCATCTCCAATACTCCATGTGTGCTCACATCTGACCTGGTTAAAGTCTAAGGTGGATACTCCGACTTCAGAAACTGCCACCGGTGACAGGTCCTTGGGGTCCAGCCGCTTGTAGAACTTCTCAAACATCTCCGTTTCAGATTTGAGTGTAGACAAGGCATCGCTGGAAGAGGCACCATGGTTACAACCATCAGATATTTCAATGCATGTGACAATTTTAGAAAAGCGTTGTTACAGGCTGAAATGGAAAACTGTGAAATTTTAATAATTCTTCCCTTAATTCCTTGTCTCCATGGCTGCTTATGTTTGCCTATATCCCCTAAATCTCAGAGGACCAGTTCATAGTGAAGGATCTCCCTGTACTACCTCTGGACATTATCGTCAGGGAGTTTGGTGATGCCATGAAGGTCAGGCAGTAAAGAAAGATGACAGGAAGTTCTGACACAATTTTATATTTTGCAGACATCTCTATGCACAGGAAATTACCAAATGTGAGAATTCTGCAGGATACACATTGGTGGTGGCCATAAAGGTGCAGGAGGTACCAGGAGATAACTCTGCAGTTTATCCCTGGACACACCTAGGAGGCTGTAGGCCAAAATGGAGGCAAGCTCCTGGTAGGGTGTGCAGACACTTTCATGGGAGACAAAGTCCTGTCTGAGCTCAGAGGATCACCATGACTGTCTTGGAGGCAATGAAGGTAGTGGAGGCTGAGATGGACCTGGAGTACACCATAATTATTTGATAAGAGAACAACCAGGAGATATCTCAAGAATGAAGACAAGAAGAGCCCTGAAATTCAGGAAGGACTCATTCTTGATTATGAAGGTGAATTATAATTTGCTAAACAGAGGAATTCTTCCACTGAGAGGGCAAGGGGACAAGAATCCACAGGGCCAATCTGATAATCTTTGCAAACTGAGGCGTTGGACTGTCAGAGGAGGCTGAATACACTCGGCACCTGATCAGTGGAACCTTCCCCTGTGTACCTCATAGGGTCCCATAATGCATCTTCCAGGTGGACTTGGCTCTGTGCGAGATGAAAAAAAGTTCGGTCTGCAAAGCTGGAGGAAGGAAGTCTCCAGACCTATATGACCAATAGACATTCTTCATCCAGATAATGAAAGATCCTGATTCTCAGCTCCTCCTGGAAGAGCGGGAGGCACCATTAGGATGAAGACAAGAAGAACCTTGGAATTCAGGAAGGACCTGTTCTAGATTATTAAGGTGATCTATCATCTGTTGAGAAACATTCTTCCACTGAGAGTGAAAGCTGTCCTTAAGGAGCATGAGAATCTATGGGGCCCATCTATCTTCACAGACTAAAATGGTGGATGGCCAAAAGAGGCTAAATGAACTTGACATCCAATCAATGGAACCTTCTACTGTGTACCCCATAGGGTTCTATAGGTCTTCCAGGTGGACTCAGCCCTGCGTGAAATGAAGATGTGATTGGTCAGCCAAGCTGGAGGAAGGAAGTCTCCAGAATCCTGATCATCAAATTCGATTCAAATTCTGTGCGAAGTATAGCTGGTTGTTAAGGAGCGGGCCAGGAAGCCGCCCGCCGCGTCCTTAAAGGGGTTGTAAAGGTAAAAATTTTTTCACCTTAATGCATTCTATGCATTAAGGTGAAAAAACTTTTGACAGTACCGCCGCCCCCAGCCCCCCCGTTTTACTTACCTGACGCCTCGAATCTTCGCTGCACGTTCTTGTCATCTTCGCTGCAGCTCAGCCTGGTCGCTGATTGGCTGCAGTGGATGGATTGAAAGCAGCGCAGCCATTGGCTCGCGCTGCTGTCAATCACATCCGATGACGCAGCGCCGGGGGGCGGGGCCGAGTGATACAGCGAGCGGCTATAGCCGCCGGCTGTATCACGGGAGCGCGCCCGCAAGCACTCACCACCATGCGAGGGAGCTCGCATTAAGGTGGTGAATGCTTGCGGGGAGGAGCTGAAACAGCCGCCGAGGGACCCCAGAAGACTAGGTTCGGGGCCACTCTGTGCAGAACGAGCTGCACAGTGAAGGTAAGTATGATATGTTTGTTATTTTTAAAAAAAAAAAAAATTACCTTTACAACCGCTTTAACAACCAATAACTCATTAGCTCTCAGCGGGCTTCCCCGCTGAGAGCTAAAATTTAAACAAAAAAATGCCGGCAATAGAAAATAAAGAAAAATGGCCCTTACAGGTCTGGTATGACATGGGGGTCTGTGGGTGGGTGGGGGGTTATCAGAATATGGAAGCCCCTGTAACAAGGGGACCCTAAGATCTCGCCCCCCCCCCCCCCCATGTGAATGAGTATGGGGTACCCATTAACCAAAAAAAGTGTAAAAAGTGAATAAAGACACTACACGAGTTTTTGACAATTCTCGGCGTAGATCCATCGTCAATCATGATGCACGCAGCAACGCCGGCCCTAAGGAAAAAAAATACTCTGGTCTCATCGATGGCTCCCGCCGTCTCCCTGCTCCTCCATCTGACATTTATTAAATAGCTAAGAGCGGAGACACTCGATGACCTCAACAGGGGACACCGCCCCCTTCTGACATCCCCAAAAGGGGCATGCTGGGTCGATGACCCAGAATTTGCCTCCCCAAGGAGGGGGAAGTTGTCTTAACACTGGAAAAATTTTGAACTGCCCTTCTTCCCCTATACCCGTTGTGTTCTTCGTCTGAGGAGGCTCTTCAGGGGAGGGGCGAGGTGTCCATTGGGAAAGAAGGGACCCCAGGAGGAACCTCTCAGCTGTACATTGACCAATCATGTTCTAGAAAACCCCTAATGATGACCAGATGGGTTCCTAACACTTAGATCTTTATATGAAGAAGAAAAAGACTGATGGGAACTGCAGGGGCGGAGCTCCAATTCACCAGAAGGCAGAGGATGCAATGATTGGAGGAGAGCAGCCATGGACAGGGCCTAGGGCCTGGACCCTCTACACTGATTGGAGATAAGTCCAAGAAGGAAATGATTAGCTGGCTTGGTGAAATGATCTGACAGATGTCCCCCAATCATGGTGTCACTGCCAGCACTACTGTGACCTTTCACCCCGAGATGCAGCAAATCGGTCTGGCCCCGCCCACATCAATATATGCAAAGCAGTGGGCGGGGCTGTGTTCTGTCTCCTCCCCCATTAACCACTTACCGACCGGCTCCTGTACATATACGTCGGCAGTTTGAAGATGGATATCTCGGTAACGGCAGCAGCTGCTGCCACAACCGAGATATCCATCTTTTCAGGAGCCGGTCGTGTTTACGATAATGGTGGTCTCTGCGGCAGATTCGCCACGAGATCACTGTTATCGGCGGCGGGAGAGGTGCCTCCCCCCTCCCGCCGCTCTCCCACGCCCTCCGACGCTTACCGGAGCCATCGGTAGCGGCTGAGGTGATCGGGACCTGTCCGTGGCTGGGTATGGAGACGAGGGAGGGGAAGATGGCCCCCATCCGTCTCCATACCCTAGGAGGGCGGAAGCGACGTCAAAACGTCACTTCCGCCCATACGTCTTAAAGGCACATTTTTCTGTTGTCATTTTTTCAAATGACATTTTTTTTTTTTTTGCTTTTTAGTCCAAGTATGAGATCTGAGGACTTTTTGACCCCAGATCTCATATTTAAGAGGACCTGTCATGCTTTTTTTCTATTACAAGGGACGGTTTACATTCCTTGTAATAGGAATAAAAGTGACCCAATTTAAAAAAAAAAAAGAAAAAAACAGTGAAAACATAAATAAAATGAAGTAAAATAAATAAGAAAAAAAATATTTTTTAACGCGCCCCGCAGAAGCGAGAGCGCATACATGAGTAGCGCCCGCTTATGAAAATGGTGGTCAAACCACACATGTAAGGTATCGCCGCGATCAGTAGAGCGAGAGCAATAATTCCAGCCCTAGACCTCCTCTGTAACGCAAAACATGCAACCTGTAGAATTTTTTAAACGTCGCCTATGGAGATTTTTGAGGGTAAAAGTTTGACGCCATTCCACGAGTGGGCGCAATTTTGAAGCGTGACATGTTGGGTATCAATTTATTCGGCGTAACATTATCTTTCATAATATAAAAAAATGGACTAACTTTACTGTTGTCTTATTTTTTTATTCGAAAAAGTGAAATTTTTCCAAAAAAAGTGCACTTGTAAGACCGCTGCGCAAATACGGTGTGAAAAAAAAGTATTGCAATGACCGCCATTTTATTTTCTAGGGTGTTAGAAAAAAAAAAAACAATATATAATGTTTGGGGGTTCCAAGTAATTTTCTAGCAAAAAAAACTGTTTTAAACATGTAAACACCTAAATTCCAAAACGAGGCTGGTCCTTAAGTGGTTAATCACATGTTTTTCTTCTATAATACCTCCCCCTCCCCCATGATAACATCAATGTTCTCGGATCACCTCTCCCCAGCACAGATCCGGGCTCACCTGACAAGCCGGGTCACCTCCAGCAGCTGTTCCCTGCTGAACTCGGCCACATATGGCTCCTCTCCGCCCTGAGACTCGGTCCGCACACTCTCCGCGTCCTGCTCCGCCATCATTACCCTGGCAACCCAGGATGTCACTACACCATCACCCAGGCAACGCTCTACAGTCACGGTAATGTAGGAGGGGTGCTTTTCCTCCACGTAGCCGCTAGAGGCACTGTGCAATATTCAGTGATTTCTGTTTCCTGCAATAGGGGGGGGGGGGGTTACAGTTCCTCCTCCATTCCGGCAGGGACGCTGTACGGTATAAAGTGATTTCTGTTCTGTTATAGGGTTGCAGTTCATCCTCCCGTACAGCGGTGGCCGCTGTGAGATATTCAGTGATTCCTCTTCCTTGTATAGGGTTTGCAGGGTCTCCTCCCGGCCGGCAGGGGGCGCTGTGCGTTGCCGCCTCCTCAGCGCGGCTCCCGGAAGTCGGTGTCGGTGTCGCCGGGCTGGCTGCGCTGGTTGCCGCCTCTCCCCCTCTCTTCCTGCAGCTGCTGCTGAGAGGCGGCCGGCGGGCCTTGTGCTCCGCCCCTCCAGCCGTCATGCCGGGCCCGCAGGCCGGGAGCAGAGCCCGGGTCTATGCCGATGTCAACAGCCAGAGGAGCCGAGATTATTGGGACTACGAGGCGCACCAGCCCGCCTGGGGGTGACTGACCGGGATGTGTGGGGGAGGGGGGCGTGCATGTTGGTTGGGGGATTTTCTGTCATCAGGAGACGTTTGTTTTTGATCTGTTACCCCTGGCAACCGCCCGCCATTCCCCTCTCTATGTCTGCAGAGCGACAGCAGAAATCTGATTGGCCCATCCACCCATCAGACTCTTCTCTTTCCATCGATGTCAGACATGGGGGTGGGGGAGGGGTTATAGTGTTTAAATATGTATAATATTGTTCATGCCCCTCCTCCCCCACCCCCACTGACTCTGGTATTGTCCCCCGCATTCAGTGACCTCCCTCTATACTGTTCCGACATGAACACCCCTCCTGTACTGTCCCCGCCCCCCTCAACGACGACTCCCCTTCTGTACTGTGCCCGCCCCCCTCAACGACGACTCCCCTTCTGTACTGTGCCCGCCCCCCTCAACGACGACTCCCCTTCTGTACTGTCCCCGCCCCCCTAAGGACGACTCCCCTTCTGTACTGTCCCCGCCCCCCTAAGGACGACTCCCCTTCTGTACTGTCCCCGCCCCCCTAAGGACGACTCCCCTTCTGTACTGTCCCCGCCCCCCTAAGGACGACTCCCCTTCTGTACTGTCCCCGCCCCCTAAGGACGACTCCCCTTCTGTACTGTCCCCGCCCCCCCTAAGGACGACTCCCCTTCTGTATTGTCCCCGCCCCCCCTAAGGACGACTCCCCTTTTGTTCTGTCCTCGGCCCCCCTCAAAGACGACTCCCCTTCTGTACTGTCCCCGCCCCCCCAAGGACGACTCCCCTTCTGTACTGTCCCCGCCCCCCCAAGGACGACTCCCCTTCTGTACTGTCCCCGCCCCCCCAAGGACGACTCCCCTTCTGTACTGTCCCCGCCCCCCTCAACGACGACTCCCCTTCTGTACTGTCCCCGCCCCCCTCAACGACGACTCCCCTTCTGTACTGTCCCCGCCCGCCCAAGACGACTCCCCTTCTGTACTGTCCCCGCCCCCCAAGACGACTCCCCTTCTGTACTGTCCCCGCCCCCCCAAGACGACTCCCCTTCTGTACTGTCCCCGCCCCCCCCAAGACGACTCCCCTTCTGTACTGTCCCCCCCCAAGACGACTCCCCTTCTGTACTGTCCCCCCCCAAGACGACTCCCCTTCTGTACTGTCCCCCCCCAAGACGACTCCCCTTCTGTACTGTCCCCCCCCAAGACGACTCCCCTTCTGTACTGTCCCCCCCCCAAGACGACTCCCCTTCTGTACTGTCCCCCCCCCCAAGACGACTCCCCTTCTGTACTGTCCCCCCCCCAAGACGACTCCCCTTCTGTACTGTGTCCCCCCCCCCCAAGACGACTCCCCTTCTGTACTGTCCCTGCCCCCTCAACGACGACTCCCCTTCTGTACTGTCCCTGCCCCCCTCAACGACGACTCCCCTTCTGTACTGTCCCTGCCCCCCTCAACGACGACTCCCCTTCTGTACTGTCCCTGCCCCCCTCAACGACGACTCCCCTTCTGTACTGTCCCTGCCCCCCTCAACGACGACTCCCCTTCTGTACTGTCCCTGCCCCCCTCAACGACGACTCCCCTTCTGTACTGTCCCTGCCCCCCTCAACGACGACTCCCCTTCTGTACTGTCCCTGCCCCCCTCAACGACGACTCCCCTTCTGTACTGTCCCTGCCCCCCTCAACGACGACTCCCCTTCTGTACTGTCCCTGCCCCCCTCAACGACGACTCCCCTTCTGTACTGTCCCTGCCCCCCTCAACGACGACTCCCCTTCTGTACTGTCCCTGCCCCCCTCAACGACGACTCCCCTTCTGTACTGTCCCTGCCCCCCTCAACGACGACTCCCCTTCTGTACTGTCCCTGCCCCCCTCAACGACGACTCCCCTTCTGTACTGTCCCTGCCCCCCTCAACGACGACTCCCCTTCTGTACTGTCCCTGCCCCCCTCAACGACGACTCCCCTTCTGTACTGTCCCTGCCCCCCTCAACGACGACTCCCCTTCTGTACTGTCCCTGCCCCCCGCAACGATGACTGTCCTTCTGTACTGTCCCTGCCCCCCTCAACGACGACTCCCCTTCTGTACTGTCCCCGCCCCCCTCAACGACGACTCCCCTTTTGTACTGTCCCCAGCCCCCGCAACGACGACTCCCCTTCTGTACTGTCCCCCGCAACGACGACTCCCCTTCTGTACTGTCCCTGCCCCCCCTCAACGACGACTCCCCTTCTGTACTGTCCTTCGCCCCTCAACGACGACTCCCCTTCTGTACTGTCCCTGCCCCCCTCAACGACGACTCCCCTTCTGTACTGTCCCTGCCCCCCTCAACGACGACTCCCCTTCTGTACTGTCCCTGCCCCCCTCAACGACGACTCCCCTTCTGTACTGTCCCTGCCCCCCTCAACGACGACTCCCCTTCTGTACTGTCCCTGCCCCCCTCAACGACGACTCCCCTTCTGTACTGTCCCTGCCCCCCTCAACGACGACTCCCCTTCTGTACTGTCCCTGCCCCCCTCAACGACGACTCCCCTTCTGTACTGTCCCTGCCCCCCTCAACGACGACTCCCCTTCTGTACTGTCCCTGCCCCCCTCAACGACGACTCCCCTTCTGTACTGTCCCTGCCCCCCTCAACGACGACTCCCCTTCTGTACTGTCCCTGCCCCCCTCAACGACGACTCCCCTTTTGTACTGTCCCCAGCCCCCGCAACGACGACTCCCCTTCTGTACTGTCCTCGGCCCCCGCAAAGACTATTTCCTTTCTGTACTGTTCCCATGGCAACGACGACTCCCCTCATGTGCTGTCCCGGGCCCCCGCAATGACGACTCCCCTTCTGTACTGTTCCCGGCCTCTGCAAAGACTATCTCCTTTCTGTACTGTTCCCCCGGCAACAAGGATTCCCACTCTGTCCTGTCCTCGGCCCCCCGCAACGATGACTCCCCTTCTGTACTGGCCCCCGCAAAGATGACTCCCCTTCTGTCCCTGGCCCCTCCGCAACGACAACTCCTTCTGTACTGTCCCCAGCCCCCCACCCCAAGGACGACTCCCCTCTCTGTACTGTCCCCGCCCACCCCAAGGACGACTCCCCTTCTGTGCTGTCCCTGTCCCCCCGCAACGACGATTCCCCTTCTGTACTGTCCCCGCAACGACGATTCCCCTTCTGTACTGTCCCCGCAACGACGATTCCCCTTCTGTACTGTCCCCGCAACGACGATTCCCCTTCTGTACTGTCCCCGCGCCCCCGCAACGACCACTCCCCTTCTGTACGATCCCCGGCCCCCCACAACGACGACTCCCCTTCTGTACTGTCCCCGGCCCTCCTCAACGACGACTCTCCTTCTGTCCTGTCCCTGGCCCCCCGCAATGACTCCCCTTCTGTCCTGTCACTGGCTCCCCCCCCCCCCCCCCAAGGATAACTCCCCACTCTGTACTGTCCCCCCCACCCCCCCCCCCCCCCCAGCAACGACGACTCCCTTTCTGTACTGTCCCCTGCCCCCCGCAATGACAACTCCTTCTGTACTGTCCCCAGCCCCCCACCCCAATGATGACTTCCCTCTCTTTACTGTCCCTGCCCCCAACCCCCCCCCCCCCCCCAAGGACGACTCCCTTTCTGTACTGTCTCCAGCCCCCGCATCGATGACTATCCTTCTGTATTGTCTCCGGCCCCCGCAACGATGACTGTCCTTCTGTACTGTCCCCGGCCCCCCGCGACGACGACTCCTTCTGTACTGTCCCCGGCCCCCCGCGACGACGACTCCTTCTGTACTGTCCCCGGCCCCCCGCGACGACGACTCCTTCTTCTGTACTGTCCCCGGCCCCCCGCGACGACGACTCCTTCTGTACTGTCCCCGGCCCCCCGCGACGACGACTCCTTCTGTACTGTCCTCTGCCCCCCCGCGACGACGACTCCTTCTGTACTGTCCCCGGCCCCCCCACGACGATGACTCCTTCTGTACTGTCCCCGGCCCCCCGCGACGACGACTCCTTCTGTACTGTCCCCGGCCCCCCGCGACGACGACTCCTTCTGTACTGTCCCCGGCCCCCCCCCCGCGACGACGACGACTCCTTCTGTACTGTCCCCGGCCCCCCCCCCGCGACGACGACGACTCCTTCTGTACTGTCCCCGGCCCCCCCCGCGACGACGACTCCTTCTGTACTGTCCCCGGCCCCCCCCCCCCCCCCGCGACAACGACTCCTTCTGTACTGTCCCCGGCCCCCCCCCCCGCGACGACGACTCCTTCTGTGCTGTCCCCGGCCCCCCCCCCCGCGACGACGACTCCTTCTGTGCTGTCCCCGGCCCCCCCCCCCCCCGCGACGACGACTCCTTCTGTACTGTCCCCGGCCCCCCCCCCCCCCGCGACGACGACTCCTTCTGTACTGTCCCCGGCCCCCCCCCCCCCGCGACGACGACTCCTTCTGTACTGTCCCCGGCCCCCCCCCCGCGACGACGACTCCTTCTGTACTGTCCCCGGCCCCCCCCCCCCGCGACGACGACTCCTTCTGTACTGTCCCCGGCCCCCCCCCCCCCGCGACGACTCCTTCTGTACTGTCCCCGGCCCCCCCCCGCGACGACGACTCCTTCTGTACTGTCCCCGGCCCCCCCCCACCCCCCCCCCCGCGACGACGACTCCCCTTCTGTACTGTCCCCATCCCCCGCAAAGGCTTTTTCCTTACTGTACTGTTCCCCCGGCAACGACGACTCCCCTCATGTGCTGTCCCGGGCCCCCGCAACGACGACTCCACTTTTGTCCTGTCCCTGCCCCCCGCAACGACGACTCCCCTTCTGTACTGTCCCTGGCCCCCCCAAGGATGACTCCCCACTCTGTACTGTTCCCCCCGGCCCCCCCCCCCCCCCCCGCAACAACGACTCTCCTTCTGTACTGTCCCCGGCCCCCGCAAGGCCAACTCTCCTTCTGTACTGTCTTTGGCCCCCGCAAAGACTATTTCCTTTCTGTACTGTTCCTCCGACGACAACGACTACCCTCATGTGCTGTCCCGGCCCCCGCATCGACAACTCGCCTTCTGTAGTGTTCCCCGCAACGACTCCCCTTCTGTACTGTCCCCCGCCCCCACAACAACAACTCCCCTTCTGTACTGTCCCTGGCCTCCTGCAAGGGCGACACCACTTCTGTACTCTCCCCGGCCCCCCCCCAAGGACGGTTCCCCTTCTGTATTGTCCCTGGCTCCCCGCAAGGATGACTCCCCTTCTGTACTGTCCCCGGGCCCCCGCAACGACGACTCCCCTTCTGTACTGTCCCCGGGCCCCCGCAATGACGACTCCCCTTCTGTACTGTCCCCGGGCCCCCGCAACGACGACTCCCCTTCTGTACTGTCTCCGGGCCCCCGCAACGACGACTCCACTTCTGTACTGTCTCTGGGCCCCCGCAACGACGACTTCACTTCTGTACTGTTCCCCTCTGCACTGTGGCCTAACACTGACCCCACTCTGTACTGTCCCACCGCCCCACCCCACACTGTGCTCCCAACACTGACCCCACTCTGTATCGTCTCCTGCCCACCAGCAATGGCTTCCCCTCTATATTGTCCCCTTTCCCATCAACAATGGCTCCTTCTGGTACTCTTAGCACTGACCCCACTCTCTGTATTGTCCCTCCTGGTACTCTCAGCACTGACTCTGGTCTCTGTATTGTCCCTCCTCGTACTCTCAGCACTGACTCTGGTCTCTGTATTGTCACTCCTCGTACTCTCAGCACTGACTCTGGTCTCTGTATTGTCCCTCCTCGTACTCTCAGCACTGACTCTGGTCTCTGTATTGTCCCTCCTCGTACTCTCAGCACTGACCCTGGTCTCTGTATTGTCCCTCCTCGTACTCTCAGCACTGACTCTGGTCTCTGTATTGTCCCTTCTGGTACTCTCAGCACTGACCCCGCTCTTTCTATTGTTTTTCCGATACTCTCAGCAACGACACCCCCCCCCCCCCCGTATTGTCCTTTCCTGTATTTTCAGTACCCACCCCACTCTGTATTGTCCCCTCTGGTACTCTCAGCACTGACCCCACTCTCTGTGTTGCCTTTTCCGGTATTCACAGCACTAACCCCGCTCTCTGTATTGTCCCCTCTGGTACTTTCGGCACTAAACCCGCTCTCTGTATTGTCCCCTCTGGTACTCTCAGCACTGACCCCGTTCTCTGTATTGTCCCCTCTGGTACTCTCAACACTGACCCCACTCTCTGTATTGTCCCCTCTGGTAATCTAAGCACTGACCCGCTCTCTGTTTTGTTTGCAGGAATCAGGAAGATTATCAGCTGGTGAGGAAGTTGGGCCGTGGGAAGTACAGCGAGGTGTTTGAGGCGATAAACATCACCAACAATGAGCGCGTGGTGGTGAAGATACTGAAGGTTGGTGGAGAATAACCTCTCTGTATGGCGGTGGAGTGGCCTGTTATCGTTCATCTGCTCACTGTTTGATATTCACTTTTTACTGACGGGTCCTCTCTCAATACTATATTGCACAAGGAAACCACTGCCCGCTTTAGAACCCAGACACACAAGACCCTTCTCGGAGGAGGAGGCGGCTGACAGGAGACCCTTCACCCTTGGAATTTGAAGTATCTTTATGTAGTTGAGGGATTATAAACCAAAGTGTACCAAAACCAGCGATGTGGGATCTATACAGATTTGGTGTAAGCCCTCTAACACGCTGCCAGTGATTGCACATGGCAGAAGAATTGAAGCTTATTCTGCTTATATTTTGCCTTTCCCTCACCATCATGACAATGACATTCTTAAAACAACTTTCCATACTTCTGTGTTAAACATCACAGCACCCTACCCTCTCAAGAGCCCTCAGTCCTGGTGCAGGCAATGGGATGGCTCTTGGGAGGAGTTATGCAAAAATCAGAATTCTCTGATGGCTGAGTGTCAGACCAAAGCAGTAAACGTTCCTAGGCTGGCTGCATTTGCATGTGGACTCTCCACATGTGGTGCTGAGCCTTCATGATTGAAAACGAAATGAAAGGGGTGGGCAAGGGATAGTCAGGCTTGGGAGGAAAGAGCTAGAAGATGCTGGGTGTCCTCTAGCCAGGATATGAGGTGAGCTCGATCTGTTTTGCTTCACATTCTAATGCACATTGTGAGAAGCCCACATTGTGCAGTGAAATCAGAGTAAGCAATTTGAGTATAGGAGAGGAGCCGGTACAACTGTGCAAGACTGGAGGGTAAGATTCCAGAGTTACTTATGAGTGGTGTTGGTTGTACTTTCCTTCACGGCAGTGCTGTGAACCTGCACTTAGTCTTGTCATGTGGTAGGACTGTGAGCTGGAATAGCCGCCCAGCACGGTCCTATCGCACCTACTTTGATTAGACCCTTACACTGTATGTGTACACATTCTAGGAGCTGAATGGTCTCTGTCCAGCTCAGATCATTACTCACAGGTAATCTGGGAATTCAGATTTAACCCTTAAACTACATCCAGATACGCTCAGTGACCTGAGTCCTAGGCAAGGCTGGCTACCCAAGGGAGTGGGCTTTCTATAACAATTCAAAGAGCCATTAATCCTACAGGCTGATACCACAGGAGTGGATCCCTGTCTATCTCATCCACTTAATATTGGTCATCCTGGACCAATATGGATTTATATAGGACCCTGTCCCAGCAGACCTCTGCATGTGATTATATCCCTGACCTGCCGTGTAACAGGAGTGTCTTTTGCAGCCGGTGAAGAAGAAGAAAATAAAGCGAGAAGTGAAGATTTTGGAGAATTTGAGAGGAGGAACCAACATCATCCGACTGCTGGACACCATAAAGGACCCTGTGGTGAGTGGGAAGTAAAATATTGGGGGGGTTAAGCCTCCCTTATAGTGCTCTATATTCCAACACACCCCCATTACAGTTAAATTGGAACTATGGCGCTTAAGGCTAAAAATAAAAAAACTGCAAACAGGCTGGCTCTTTATTGCAGAAGAGACATACTATATATGGTGCTATGTAGACATATACAGGTGCATCTAATAAAAAAAAAAATAGAGTATCATAAAAAAGTTAATTTATTTCAGTAATTCAAAAAGTGAAACTCCTATATTATATGGAGTCATTACACACAGAGTGATATATATTTCAAGCTTTTCTTTCTTTTTATTTTGATGATTATGGCTTACAGCTAGTGAAAACCTAAAATTCAGTATCTCAGAAAATTAGAATATTGTGTAAGTTCAATATTGTAGACTCATTGGGGTTGATTTACTAAAGCTGGAGAGTGCATAATCGGTCTCACTTCTGCAGAGAAACCAATCAGCTTCTAACCTCAGTTCAATTAAGCTTTGGCAATAAAACCTGGAAGCTGATTGGTTTCTATGCATAAGTGCCGGTTCACACAGGGGCGACTTGTCAGGCGACCTAGCCGCCTGACAAGTCGCCTCCCGTTCTGTACAATGGAACCGTTCTAATAGGAGCGACGCAAGTCGCTCCGACTTAGAAAAAGGTTCCTGTACTACTTTAAGGGCGACTTGAGGCGACTTGCATAGACTTCTATACAGAAGTCGTGTGCAGGTCGCCTCGGTGAGGCGACCTGCAAGTCGTGCCGCCCCTGTGTAAACCGGGGCTAAGTGAGACTGATTTTGCACTCTCCAGTTTTAGTAAATAAACCCCATGGTGTCACACTCTAACACCTGTAAAGGTTTTCTGAGCTTTTTATATGGTCTGTCTGGTTCAGTAGGTTACAAAATCATGGAAAAGACTGCTGACTTAATAGTTGTCCAGAAGACAGCCATTGACACCCTCCACAAGGAGGCTAAGTCACAAAAGGTCATTGCTAAAGAAGCTGGCTGTTCAGAGTGCTGCATCCAAGCATGTGAATGGAAAGCTGAGTGGAAGGAAAAAGTGTGGTAGAAAAAGGTGCACAAGCAACAGGGGGATAACTGCACCCTTGAGGGGATTGTGAAGCAAAGGCCATTCAAGAATTTGGGGGAGATTCACAAGGAAGTGGACTACGGCTGGTGTCAGCGCTTCAAGAGCCACCACACACAGACGTATCCAGGACATGGGCTACAACTGTCACATTGCTTGTGTCAACGCACTCCTGAACCAGAAGCATCTTGTCTGGGTTAAGAAGAAAAAGGACTGGACTGTTGCTAAGTGGTCCAAAGTCCTCTTTTCGAATGAAAGTAAATTTTGCATTTCATTTGGAAATCGAGGTTCCAGAGTCTGGAGGAAGAGTGGAAAGGCACAGAATCCAAGTTGCATGAGGCCCAGTGTGACGTTTCCACAGTCCGTGGTGAATTGGGGAACCATGTCATCTGCTGGTGTTGGTCTGCTGTATTTTATCAAGTCCAAAGTCAGCACAGCCCTCTACCAGCAAATTCTAGAGCACTTTATGCTTCCCTTTGCTGATCAGCTTTATGAAGATGCTGATTTCATCTTCCAGCAGGACTTGGCACTTGCCCACACTGCCAAAAGTACCAATACCTGGTTTAATGATCATGGTATCACTGTGCTTGATTGGCCAACAATCTCACCTGATCTATACCCCATAGACAATGTGTGGGGTATTGTCAAGAGGAAGATGAGAGACACCAGACCCAACAATGCAGATGAGCTGAAGACCGCTAACAAAGAAACCTGGGCTTCCATAACACCTCAGCAGTGCCACAGGCTGATCGCCTCCATGCCACGCCACATTGATGCAGTAATTCATGCAAAAGGGAGCCCCTAGCAAATATTGAGTACATACTATACTGTACATGGACATACTTCTCAGTAAGCCAACATTTCTGTATTAAATTTTTTTTTTTTTTAATTGGTCTTATGTAATCTAATTTTCTGAGATTTTGGGTTTTCACTAGCTGTAAGTCATAATCAACATTAAAAGAAAGAGATGCTTGATATTTATCACTCTGTGTGTAATGCAGGACTCGACAAATCTCAGGCGCCAGATTGCCACTGCAACTAGAAATTGGGTCCTGGTGCCTGGGAATTGGTCAGCTGTCAGGCACAGGGACATCACTTCGCTAATCCAGGGATTTAAAATCCCCACGGCTCCAATTCGTACCTCTCAGTATACAGAGAAGAGGCAGTTTATTTGGTCAGCACCGTCACATGGACGGTGCTGACCAGTCAGAACTGCCCACTGCTTCTCCACTCTCAGCACATGCTTGGGATTCACTACTTGCCTTCTGTCATCCCTACTCATTGCTGTCACCTGGCACACATCTGTCTGACATCGGGTAAGAGTGCCAGGTCCGAGGCTGATCGGTGTGTGAGGCGAGAGAATGGTGCACCAGGGCTGGGGCTCCGCACACAGATTTCCATGTGTCAACCGCTCCCCGTCCCACTGCTCCAGCCTGCCTGCCTGGGTGTCCCTGCTTCATCAGCCCCTGGGGGAGGGGGTGCAGACCGAGCCATCCTGGCACGGCTGAGGGAAGGGCACCACCTACAACGGGGGGGGGGCACAGTTTACCCTTTACTGCCCCCCCTCTCCCCCATAGACGTGTGGGGGAAGAGAGCAGCCCGTGTTCTGGGTGTGTGCATGGGGGAGGTGGGGGGAGAGTGCTACTCTTCTGGAGGATTCCTCATGTACACACCATTAGGAGCACTCTCCCTTTAAGAGAGTGCTCCTAATCTCAGCTTGATACCTGTATAGAAGGCACCTGGGAGCCAGAAATCTTGCTGATTGGGGATCAAATACTTATTTCACTCATTAAAATGCAAATCAATTTTATAACATTTTTTTTGAAATGCGTTTTTTCTGGATATGGTCCTGGAGTGGCTTAGCCAGTCTCCAGACTTTGATCACATAGAAAATATGTGGACGGAGCTGAAGGTTCGAGTTACCAAACATCAGCCTCAAAACCGTAATGACTTGGAGAGGATCTGCAAAAGAGTGGGACAAAATCCCTCCTGACAGGTGTAAACCTGGTGGCCAACTACAAGAAACGTCTGACCTCTGTGATTGCCAACAAGGGTTTTGCAACCAAGTACTAAGTTTTGCGAAGGGGTCAAATGCTTATTTCATGCATTAAAATGCAAATCAAGTCGTAACTATTTTGAAATGTGTTTTTCTGTATTTTTGTTGTTGTTGCTCTCACTGTTAAAATAAACCTACCATTAAAATCAGCAGGGGATCAAATATTTTTTCCCTCACTGTAGGTCACAAGTTGCATAGTATGGCTAGTGTGCCTGGGGTCCTGGATGACTTTAGTTGAGAATCGATAGGGAGGCCTAACGCTAGGCATCATGTCATCTCCAGAAATGGCAGTGAGGGGTCTCTGCTCAGATTAAATTGTATTATCTGTCCTGTTTACCCTTTTAATGAAATAACTTGTGTTTCCAGTCCAAGACTCCGGCCCTGGTGTTCGAGTACATCAATAACACAGACTTTAAGGTAAGCCGTTTTGGTTTGTTGCGGTGAGATGGAAGCGGAGTGTCTGTATGTTCGGCCCGGGTGGGGTGCGATGTGTGCTGTCAGATTCTCAGTTATTTTGGGATGTAAAGAATCAGAAGCGGGGATTATGTGTGTACATGACTTTGAATTCTGGAGGTAGGGGACAGGGCTTGCTGGGAGTGATGGTAGTTCCTCCTCTGACAGATGTTTTCTCTTTGCAGCAATTATATCAGATCCTGACAGATTACGACATTCGATATTACATGTACGAGCTTCTAAAAGTGAGTGTTTGGTATCTCGTTTACATTTTCTCCACATGTGGCATCTTTTCTTAGAGAGGCTGACTGGGGGGGGTTCTGCATGGCAGACAGGAGATGGAGTCGCTGAAGAATTTCTTTCCAGATTTATAGTGACCAGGGGGTCCGGCCATGGCAGACAGGTGATGGTGTAGCTGAGGGATCGATGCCCAGATTTATAGTGACTGGTGCTTAGGTCTGTCTCCTGTCATGGCTGAACACTGTTTTTGTTTAAGGAAAAAGTGTCCTGCAAGCCGCACATTGCTGCAGACCCTGTGTAAGGGAGTATGTGACTACCTCAGCCTGGGCTCCAACCAGGTCACACAACCAGCATGTTATGCTCTTCCCCTGTGATTAAGTTTTGGGGCGGAGCAAAATGCGTTTGGTGGCTGTCCTAGTTGGAACCTGGGCTGGGGCTGTCGCATACTCCCTCACACAGGATCTGCAGAGATGTGCGGCTTGTGGGAGACCTTTCCCTTTATAATAGATGTCTGGAGTCGAGACGAGCTCTGTGCCTAGCCGGCACTCACAGTGGTTGGCACATGGATTTGGATCCTCTAGAGTCTGAGCGGCACCCATCATTTTTGCATTTGGTTCACTGTGTTTTTGTTGTCAGGCTCTGGATTACTGTCACAGCCAGGGGGTGATGCACCGAGACGTCAAACCGCATAACGTGATGATTGATCACCAGCAGAAGAAGGTAGTCTGAGCCCACTCCTCTCCAATCTTCACTCCTTCTCTCAATTTCCCTCCCCCATCCTCCTCTCCCTCTATTGCTTCATATTATACACCCCTATGTTCACCCCTTCCTCCCCGATATTCACACCTTTCATCCATTGCTGTTTAATGAACCCTCCATCTTCGCCCCTTCCTGATCTTCTTTCCCCTTTGCCCCCTCACCCCCATCCTCCTTTCCCTTCATCTCTGTATAATGTACCTCTTCTCTCTCCCTGACCTCCATCCTCCCTCCACCACCACCAAACCGCCGATCCCTTCATCACTGTATAATGAACCCCCTGAATTTTCACCCCTTCCTTCTTGATTTTCACTCCCACCGCCATCCTCTTTTCATCATTGTATATTGAACCCTCCAATCTTCACCCCCCCTCCTACATGATCTCCACTCCCCTTCCCCAGCCTCCTCTCCCTTCATCACCGTATAATGTACATCAAATATTTGCTCCCATTTTTCTCTTCCTTCATCACTGCATAATGGCCCCCATCTTCATTCCACACCCCCCCCCCATGAATGTATAATGAACCCCCCCAATCTTCACCCTTTCCTCTATGATCTCCACTTCACTCTCCTCCCTCCATCACTGCATAATACACCCTCCAATCTTTCCAATCCTTCTTCCTTGATCTTTCCCTCTATTTCTGTATATCGAATCCCCCAATCTTCACCCCTTTGTCCATGATCTCGGCTTGCCACCCCCCATCCTCCTCTCCCTTCATCGCTGTATAATGAACCCTTCAATCTTCACCCCCTTCTTTCATGATCTCCACTCCCCTCATCCATCCTCTCTCTCCATCACTGTATAATGTACCCTTGTTTTTTGCTCCCATTCTCCTCTCCCCCCATCCTTCACTTCCATCCTTCTCTTTCATCGTAGTATAGTATTGTCCCTCTGTCTTTCCCATGTGCGGTGCAACATTCGCTTTTTGTTTTGCAGCTGCGGCTGATAGATTGGGGGTTGGCAGAGTTTTACCACCCAGCACAGGAGTACAATGTGCGCGTTGCCTCCCGATACTTCAAGGGGCCGGAGTTGTTGGTGGATTATCAGGTGCGCAGTCTATAAATGACCCTTCCCTCGTACTGCTCCCCTTCCGAGCTCACATTGATCGTCTTCTCCCTCCTTTCCAGATGTATGATTACAGCCTGGACATGTGGAGTCTTGGCTGTATGTTAGCCAGCATGATCTTCCGCAAGGAGCCATTTTTCCACGGTCAGGACAACTACGACCAGGTGAGCTGCTGCGTGTCCAAGTGTTCTGAGGAAAAAGAGATACAGGGGAGGCATTTAATGGGCTTCCTGATCGTGTGATCACTTTGATTGGCTGTCACAGTGATCATGTAATTGGATGCCCATTCTAACCGACTGCCAATTGTAGTGTGTGTGTGTGTATATATATATATATATATATATATATATATATATATATATATATATATATATGTGTATGTGTATATATATATATATATATATTTAGTATGTATATGGGGGGTCAGTTTGTGCTGGAGCTGCCCATGGTCAAATTTTAGATTAGATTGGAGGGCTGCACTGCAATAGCCTTCAACTGTCATTTAGGTTGACCCCTTTGTCTGTCTGTTGTTAAGGTTGACCTCCTCTGTCTGGGATAGGCTCCATTCATTGCTCAGACAGGCCTCTTCTTGTCTTTTGATCAGCTCCTTCTGACCAGGTGGTGTCCTCTGTCTATGATAAGTTCCTTCCATTGTTTAGACAGGTCTCCTCTGTTTGTGATAGGCTCCCTCCATTGTCCAGAGGGCCTTCCCTGTCTTGCTGTGACTTCTCTTTGTATTTCTTCAGCTGGTCCGTATTGCCAAGGTCCTGGGCACAGATGAGCTGTACAATTACCTGAAGAAGTACCATATAGAGTTGGATCCCCACTTTAATGATATCCTGGGACAGTAAGTATGAATCTCCAGTTCTGCCATCAGCACAATGACCACTTCCTCAATCACTCTCTGCTTCCTTTCTCCCCCCCAGACACTCGCGGAAACGTTGGGAGAATTTCCTGCACAGCGAGAACCGGCATCTGGTGAGCGCGGAGGCTCTAGACATTTTGGATAAATTACTTCGCTATGACCATCAGCAGAGACTGACTGCCAGAGAAGCCATGGAGCACCCCTATTTTTGTGAGTCACCCCAACAATCCATGTTGTCTTTGCTTCCATGATCTCTCCCTGGATTGTGTGTCTGAATGAACAGTTGTGTTTGTTTTGTGTCTTGATCTGTCAGTGCTGTATCTGGACTGTTCGGTGTGTACAAGGCCTGTGCAGAGATCCAGATATGTCAGTAATGCCATCTAGAAAGTGCAAATTCTGGTCCAATTTATAGATAGAATTCCCTGCACTCCAGATTCGTCTTTATCTGTACTGCACAAAAGGTTATGATATCTGCTGTCTCTGTGATCTCTCCAGCATATGACATCAGTTGATGTCATTGAATTTCGCATGACAGCAAAGCGGCTCTATATTTTGTCTGCTCAGTTTTTATACATTCCTCCCCATGGAGTGATATAGTTATCCCATATGTAGCTGGAGTGTCAGAAAACAGGATCTTTAATATCTCATCCCTGTGTCCATCTGAGACAAAAGGTAGAAATCCAAAACATTGGTGAGATGAGGTAACCTCTCCACAAACAACCCAACATAGGAGGACAAGTTTTACAGGTCAGGACTCTGCAGTAACACCTTTAACCTCTTGCTGCCTACATAACGTACATCAGCAAGGAGGGTGAGCTCTAATGCTGCCACAATGCACATATGCGTCCATGGAGAGCCAAGGCTTCTGTGCCAAAGTGCGCTCACTGCAACCTCCAGGCCTAGTGCCTGAGCTGTCATATAAAGCTCTCAGTATGATCAGATGGTGGCAGGATGGGCTCCCAATCAGTGGTTATATGATTGAGAAGTCCACCCCACCCCCCCAGGAATGTAGACCCACTTAAGAGGTATGGAATTACATTTTATTTATGAATCCTACTTGCCTAGGTGGATGCATCATTGGTCTGATAGTGCATCTGTCCTCTGCCAGCACTAATATTGATAACCGAGCGATCAAACACTGCAGATCACTTGCTTCTCACAGCTTCCTGAGCAGAGACCTGGTAACTGTTAGTCACCGGCTCTCTGCTCTGCATCCTGCTCTGCCCCCACACTCACTGGAGTGCTGGGTTGTGGAGAGGGCAGGAGCGGTCGGCTCAGGCTCTCGTCGAGTCTGTGCCAGTCCAGGGTGGATCCTGAACACATGGTCGTAAACTTTCCAGAGCCTGGACCGGTTCTGTGACATCAGCCCGCTGTCTGCTAAAAACTGGTCACAGGAGTGCAGAACAAACTGCACTCCTGTGATCCACAGGAGAAGTACAGCCATTTGGCTGTACTTCTCCTTTTAAAGAAATGCTGGGCCGAAAGGGGGTAAGAAAAAGGGACAAAGGAAGCCTGAAAGAGGCCATCTATGTCACACTGGAACCACCATCATTGAACAGGGGTGGGAGCCTCCAACACCATCTGTCTACCACACATAATGCCATTTTTATCATCTTTACCACCAATATCTGAGAATAATGCACACCTTCAGCTGTATATCACCATCTAAACCAGGGATATGCAATTAGCGGACCTCCAGCTGTTGCAGAACTACAAGTCCCATGAGGCATAGCAAGACTCTGACAGCCACAAGCATGACACCCAGAGGCAGAGGCATGATGGGACTTGTAGTTTTGTAACAGCTGCAGGTCCGCTAATTGCATATCCCTGATCTAGACCTTCTGACGCCAAGTATGGAATGATGAAGCTAGAGAGGGGGGGGGGGGGGGGGTTCCTCAGCTTCCTCCTTCCATCCTGGTCTTGGATAATCGGCATCCGCCCTGTCACATTCTGCAGTGATTGGATGAATGTGTATGTGCTACCTGGATAAAAAATGTCTCAGTTGCATGGGATTCTTTATTTTTTACTTTTGTTTCCAGTTGGAAGATATTCATTGTGTATTCATCTCCTCTCTCCCTCTTCAGATCCAGTAGTAAAGGAGCAGCAGGCTCAGACAGACCCCAATCTGCTCCCTGGCAGCATGTCAACAGCTCGATGAGGACTGGGCATAGTGGGTAAGGATCTGTTAATTGCTCATTTAGGGTTTTTGCTTGTAAACACTTGGAGACTGCATGGCCTGTGGGTAGGGGATACTGTATATCCGGTATCACTAAATGGTGGACTGCAGTCCAGATCCGGACCACTGCAGTCACGCCATTTAAGAGCTGGTTCATTTCCCCAGCCTCTGCCGCTATTATTATCACAGGAGAGCTGGAGGCAGAAGAGTTCTTGACAGAGCGGGAGGCACAGCAGCCCTGGGTGGAAGGCGGAAGCAAGAGCTGCCAGTTAACTTTTTAAGTTAACCATAACCAGCAAGTGATTGGTAACTTTGATGCAGGGTGGTCCTATCCAACCCTCATCAGCTTGTTAATATGAAAAGTAAACTCTGGTAGCTCCCACCTTCCATCCAGTGTTGCTGTGCCTCCCACTCTATGTTCCCAAATAAGGCAGGAAATTGAAGGGGCAGATCTGTAGGGAGCTGTGATGTGTGGGGGGGGGAGAGAACAGAACTACAGGGGGCAGAGTATATGTATGTATATGTATTAATTTATATTGCCAACTGGGTGGGGTTGAGCTTGTTCTTTGTCACTTACCATCCTCTCTCCTCCTCCCCAGGATGCCGCTGCTGTTTCCACCTTGTTTCCGTGAGCAGTACCGGGAGAGGGCTCCAGAACATTGAATGCGGACAGTGTGTGACCGATCCCAGCGGCTCCTGAATCCCAGTACCCTTTCCTTTACTGAGACACTGCAATGGACAGGCTGTCTGAGCCCCCCCAACCAGAGCGAAACAGCCATGTGTAAACCCAATGGGGGCCCAAGTCTCAGCCCTTCCCCTGCCCTTCCTCCATCCGAGGACAGGAAGCTTCTCTGTACCTTGATTTAACCCTCTGCCTTCTGGACGGAGTTCCTTTGTAGGGTTGTCAGGTCTTACCAGGGTGAGCTGAGCCTATGACGGGCCCAGGTAGGTGCCCTTTCCCTGGGTGGGTAGTCCACTTACTAGTTGTGCTGTTACAGGGTACACCCACCTTTCTTCAAGCAGCAATATCCCCTCCAGTGTTGCTTTTCTCTTTCTTTTTTTTTTTGTATGACCAATATCCAGGGAAGTTTTAAGTTATGATGCCAAGATTCCGAGCTCTGGGCCATTACCAGTCTTAATTTTGTGTTTTCTGAGTGCGGCTGTGTCACTGCGAGCGGAGGGGATTTGGGGGACACCGAGGCCCTGATTGGAGGTTTGGATGTGGAGACACGAGGCATTGTGTTCGAGGGGCTTACTGTAGCTATATGTCACCCCCTGTCTGTCACATGACATCCCCCCTCCAGTGACACGTTCAGTGTTTGTTCTTTAGCTACCTCGGAGAGCGGCCCCGCGGTGATCCGCTGCCTGTGCAATGCAAGCTACGTAATACAATCCTCCAGGTGGATGAGAGGGATTTCATGGAGGGCACATTGTGCGGTGCCGGCGGACTCTTCCTGTGGAACTGTCGGAATTCAGTGTTATGTGGGGCTTCCGGCTCTCCTCCTTAGATGTTTGCAGTATAGATGCCCGTGCTCGGCTGGCTGGCCTGGTACGGTGCATTTGGGGGGGTCAGCTTCGTGTTCCCCGCTCACGGTTTTGTCGCTGTTACACATGACACGAGCGCCGTGTTCTGTCTAGGACGTGTTTTCTCCTCCGTTTCTCAGGTGGGTCGGTGGGACCCATTGTCTCTTCCCCCTCCAGTGCCCAGCAGGGTGAGGTGCGAGGTACAGACTGGCCCTTGCCTGACTGCTCTGCCACCCACTTGGAATCCAGTCTATAAATACCTCTGTTCAGCATCTCAGTGTCCGTCTCCTTCACTGTGTGTATGTTGTACAGGTGATGGCAGAGATGGGAGCTTGTGTATGTGAGAGTTCTATGGGCCCAGTGATCCTTTTCTAGGGATGTGTGTGCATACATACATAAAGTGTTCCCTGAACTGGGGGTTCGGGGGTGGGCACATATTAGGGTTGCACCGATACCGTTACTTTTTTTTAATCGGTGAGAAGTACCGATACTTTCGGTCAAGTACTCACAGATACTGAATACTAATACTTTGTGGTGCAATTTGCGTCAATACAAAAAAAAATGGTGCAAAGAATCGCATGCGATTTGAACAGAAATGCGTCATGACTCCTGTCTGAAATGCATGCGATTTCCCCCACTGCGTGCGTGTGTGTGTGTGTGTGTGGATAGATAGGGAGGGAAAAGCTCCATCTAGTGGGCAGTTTATTAAAAATGTTAGCACTCACAGTACATATCTGGGCAAATGCAAAATCTTCATAGACATCCCGGTCACACAGATGATGGCAAATCACAGCTGCTGGAGGAGGTGCTCACAATTCTGGAGAAGAAGTTCTGGGACCCTGTCGGTATAGGGTGGAAGTGATGTCAGCTTTGGGGCGGACCGCCTCTACATCTCCTCCAGCAGCCATGATTTGCTATCATTGGCAGTACCAGGACACCTATGAAGATTTTGCATTTGGCCAGATATGTACTGTGAGTTCTAACGTTTTTGATAAACTGCCCTCTAGATGCCGCTTTTCCTTTTCTAAGCACGAGCAGTGGGGGAAATGACATGCGACTCAGACAGGATTCGCACCCTATTCCTGTCCAAACCGCATGTGATTCCCTGCAGTGCGATTTGCGCCCATTCATTTCGTGTTGACACAAACTGCACCGCAAAGTATTAGTATCAGGAGCATTTGTGCCTGTCCCGATACTTGCGCAAATGCTTGGGATTGGCATCAGTGCATCCCTAGTGCATATGAAGTGTTCCCTGGTCTGGCGGCTGTGAGTGTGGATGCCAAGTGGGTCGGGGTCAGCCAAGTATACACTAGTTCAAAGTGAAGTGAGTAAGCATTGTCCAGGTGGCTGTTGAAAGAAGGGCTTTGTGCACACAGGCGTGGATGAGTCTAGTGCTTCCTGGGGGCTGGGTCTATGCATGGAGGTCCATTCCCCCAGATCCTGTTGGTTCTCTGGAACAGGAAGTGATGGGAAATCTGTTCAATAGGACACAGTAAGTAAGAAGAAATCTCTTCTTAGACAATTGTCCCTATCAGATTTTCCCCTCTTTTTCTGTTCTTTAGGTTTCCCATCACATTCACTCCTGGCAAGAGTATTATAAACAATGATGACAAATAGAAGGCGAATCTCCCCATCATGGGCACAGACACAAATCCTCCCCCTCTTCATCCACAAGAAAAATAATAAAAGTTTGCTAAAGATTCACACACATCCCTGACCGTAAACAGAAATTTCACCACGTCTGCTCCATCCAATGTCATGGCAGGAGTCAGAGTTAAAGTGAGTGTCCTTAAGTGATACACAGAGATGAAATAAATCCTTCTACATAAGTTGTACCTGTTTATCTGAAATCTTCTCTACATGCCTTCAAAGTTCCAGAATTTATAAAGTTTGTCTCAGCTGTCAAAAAAAAAAAAAAAGGGGGGGGGGGGAGGCGCACGGAGAGCTGAAGTTACACTCTGCAGAGCTCAGTGAGGAGAGCTCTGACAGCTAATTGGAGGAGGGAAGAGACCCCCGTTCCCCTTCACACAGCATACAGGTACAAAGCTGAGGCTGTCAATCTGCTGGAGGTCCCTCCCCTGTCACCATTTTTCTCTTGGGGTCAGGAAAATGTGTCAGAAGTGACTCATGCTGATAGTAGAGGAAGGAAGCAGCAGACAGAAATGGCACTTAGTGCTCTTAATTGAGAAGTACATACTATAGAGCAGTGATGGCGGACCTTGGCACCCCAGATGTTTTGGAACTACATTTCCCATGATGCTCATGCACTCTGCAGTGTAGGTGAGCATCATGGGAAATGTAGTTCCAAAACATCTGGGGTGCCAAGGTTCGCCATCACTGCTATAGAGGGATATGCTTTGTTCATATTTCATGGCTGAGATTTACAACCACTTTGAGGGTGAATACTTTTGCAGAGAAGACCACCGTACAGATAGAACACACATATCACCCAAGCAGTGAGTGAGGAGATTACTGACTAGGCAAATTATTTAAACTTGCCACACATTTGGTTTTCTGTACAATCCCCTTTAGATCTATCACTGATGGATGCAGATTGATTGAGTGGGTCATGTAGGTCTTTATTGGTAAATCTAAAGTTAACTGTACAGTCAGGTTGCAGGGTGTGGTGCTGGCCGCAAATTTAGAGGCTGCTATTGGGTACAAATGTCTGCCCTCCCCCGAGCTGCACCATCTCTGGTCAAATGAAAATTTTCCTGTTGAGGTGACAAGGAGATGAACTAGATTTCAAAATCCACGCTCCTCCCCTCAGTCATATGAAAGGAGAGCTACTGTTGTATTTTTCTATATGGAGCTGCCCAGTGGAGGAGACATGACATTGATCAGGGAAATATAAGTGTCACTCATCTTACATTAGCTGCACATAATAGATTGTCATATGGTCCAAGTCAACATTAGCGTGGGAGAGTCTGGACACCCCAGGAGCCCCAGCAGGTGCCTTTTATCTATTCTTGTTCTGGGTGGGTGGTGTCTGAATGCTCCTCAAGCCCAAAGAGTTATCTTCCCATTCATACTTGCCCTGGGTGGGAGAAGGTGGAGTCTGGAGCCCCAGCAGGTTTCTTTCTACCCATCTATACCTGTCCTGCGTAGGATAGGGCAGAGGGTGGAGTCTGGCGCCCAAGCAGGCGCCTTCCCATCCATACCTGTCCTGTGTGGGATAGGGTGGAGTCTGAAGCCCCAGCAGGCGCCTTCCCATCCATACCTGTCCTGTGTGGGATAGGGTGGAGTCTAAAGACCCAGGTGCCTTCTTTTTCCATACCTGTTCTGGATGGAAAGGGGAGGAGTCTAGACACTACTTGAGCCCCAGCAACCTGTCTGCACTGAGCAAAGGACTCATCTGAGCTACATACTAGATACAGATTCTATTGGCTGGGCAAGAGTATTAGTAAGGAGGGACCCCATATGAATGAAGGATTTCTGAAGTCTATGGTGTACAGAGCTCACACAGGAAAGTGAGAGGAGCACAGGGATATTTTATCATTTTCATCTTAAAAGCTTAGAATGCACGGCCACAACCAAAATTCAGAGCAATTGTTTGTGTGAACACAGCTGTGTATTGAAATTATCAGAAGGGTTATATTAAAGTCAAACCCCAGGTAAAAGAAAAAAAAAAAACACAACTCTGGCTTTACTGTTTCCTGTGTCTCTTCTCCACAAGAAGATGTTCTCAGTCTTCCACATTGAATGATTCCCAGCATACAGGGTGTCATGGACCCACCCCCTAAGCCCTGTATGGTCAATTAATGAGGAACTACCACTGTCATCACTGAGGACCACACACCATCAGGAGGAATTCATAGTCTGTGTCATCACTGGTGACTGCCCACCACCAGGAGAAGACCTGAAGAGGACCCCACGTGTCATGTGACTGGAAAGCCATTGTCTCGCCATCTTCTGAAGAGCCGAGTGTACCACCGACATGCAGCTTACAGAAACCTTTAAAGCTCATATTTTACCTTCCCTGGTCTCCTAGCGTGGTTAATGAAATGTTTAAATAAAACCTTTCTAATGTCATTACATGTGATGTCATCACTGGGTCTTTGTGGTCATGACTGGTGGGAGGGGCCAGCAGGTTCCTGGACCTAGCTTCCTGAAAACACCACCTCACCCTGCCTCAATACTCCTCTCAAAAGCCCTCAGTCTTGATGTAAGCAGTGGGCTGGCTCTTGGGAGGAGTTATGTAAATATCAAAACACCTTGATGACTCAATGTCAGTCTGGGGGGAGTGGGCATTCCTAGGTGGGCTGTAGTTGCATGCAGAACACAAGGACTAGGTAATGCCCACATGTGATGCTGAGTCTGCATCATTGAAAGAACTGAACTCCAATGAATGAAAGGGGTGGGTAAGGGACAGACAGGCTGGGGAGGGAAAAGTCTAAATGATGCTGAATATTCTCCAGCGAAGAAATAAGATTGGTTCTATCTAACTTGGTGCAGCTTGTAATATACATTGTGAGAACCTCCTGTGTAAGGTGAACTTACACAGGAGGACACCCTACACACACACACACACACATACATACATACATGTCCCGCTCACCTGGAGTGTGGCGATCACCTGCACTGACACATAAGGTCGCCGCCTCACCATCCGGTGCTTAGAAATCCCCCCGCATGCAAAACATACTCTCCAAAACATACCCCATTAAGAGCGCCAACCAATCAGAACCCGCTGAGCCCGTCTTGTCACTGCAGGCGAAGCAGAGAGAAAGCTGCGGGGATTTCAGATCCCGGACCGGTACAGCGGTGATATGAACTGTTAGAGCCGGGGGATCGTCAGACTCCAGGTTAGCAGGATGAGGAAGGGGGTCCAGTGCAAGTTGACCCTCCAGATTTTCTGTAAAGGTGAACTTGCACTTTATAAGGGAACTGGTGATTTATTGAATAGCAGAGGGCCCTCTTGGCTGCACACCTCTGCTGAGGAGGTCCTGTGTGTAACACCGCTCCCTGTCCCCACTCACCAGTGAAGTGCTGCATGTCATGTTCTGCCATCCAGAGACAATCCACTGTCTGCATCCTGCATGGCCAATAAATCTACACATACTGGTCCTCAGGATGTCTCTCCTGGTTACCCCTGGACTCCACCCATGTTGCTGCATCCCATCTCCCTCCTGCAGTCCCCCTGGCTGTATCCCACTCACACATTTTTCTGTGTACCGACCCTACCGCCTCACACTGGGGTGGGGGGGGCATTAGTGGTAAAGTGCCGCTAGTTTTAGTAGCACTTTACTGCTGTTATAGCAGTGCTTTTAGGCCACTAGCAGAATGCTTTTAACCCCCGCTAGCAGCCGAGGAAAGGGTTAAAAGCACCCGAAAAGCCCTTTGGCAGCACTGCCCATTGATTTCAATGGCAGGGGCAGTTTAGGAGTGGTGTATACACCGCTCTCGAACCAAAGATGCTGCTTGCAGGACTTTTTTTTTCCCAGTCCCACAACCGCAGCACCGCACCAGTGTGAAAGCACTCAAGCTTTCACACTGGGGGAGACAAGAGAGGCATTTTTCAGGTGCTATAATGTCTGAAAAGCACCCCAGTGTGAAAGGGGTCTTACGTTTTCTTCTTTTACTAAGATGAGGAACGCCAACAGACCACAGAGGAGCTGTCATCTCTCTCCTCGCCACTAGATGGAGCTACTGACACTATACACATCTATACACTGAGTGGCCAGAAAAATAGAAAAAAAATCTTCTACAAATATACAGACAATGACATTACTGGGGCTTATTCCTAAAAATGAGTGGACCCTCATCAATTTCCCATCAGCACCACCACTGATCAGACTGAAGTATTTCAGGGGGAGGGGGATGGGACATCTGACCAGGGTACTGTAATGGCAGCCATGCACATTATGATTTGCTGGAACGACCGTTCTCAGATTGGCTCATGTGATCACATCTATGGATTATAGGAAGACACTCATTAATTAATTTCATCAAAATGATTCCAATCTTTGTGGAAAGAAAATCTGTTCCTAGGAAAGCTGATCACTGGGTGTAATTGTTAGGTGTTTAAAGTATCGATCGATCAATCCTCCAAATCAGATATAAAATCATTCTGTGAGTGGTCACCATCCGCAAGCTTTTCTCACTTCCTGTCCCTGTAAAAGATGGACAAGGGGCCCAACTTCCCCTCCAGAATGAAGAATGGGATCAGAGTTTAGCCCAAGAGTCAGGATCCGAATTATCTGTTTCTCTGAGTCTGGGCAGATGAGCTGACAATCTAAATCTGACCCCCCCCCCCCCCCCCCCCAGGTTGTCAGTGTCGGGGGGTTCAGAGCCAGATTGGGCACAACGCTAACCCATAGTGCAGTCCTCCGACAGTGACAGGTGTGGCATTAAGGATAGAGCCATAACCTGTAGCAACCGTTGGTGGTGATGTAATAGGAGGTGTAAGAACAATGGGACAACATTCCTGTCCTTCCCTGATTTATGAGTGATTGTTGTCATGTCCTCACTAACCATATTCACAATTTTCACATCACTTCCTGTTCATTGCTCATAGTATCCAAACTGCAAAGGATAAAGGGGAACTCTGGAGATGGTCCTGGAAATATCCCGGCTCTGTATTCATAGGTCAGACTCTGCCAGATCACACAGCAGTCCTGTGAATGCTGGGCTCTGATTGGCTGTCTCCACCTGGTGAGAATTTGTTCCGAAACTGCTGGTGGTCCACATGTACAGTATCTCACAAAAGTGAGTACACCCCTCACATTTTAGAAAATATTTTATTATATCTTTTCATATGACAACACTGAAGAAATGACACTTTACTACGCTTTCACTATTAAAGTAGTGAGTGTACAGCTTGTATAACAGTGTAAATTTTAACCTCAAAATAACTCAACACACAGCCATTAATGTCTAAACCGCTGGCAACAAAAGTGAGTACACCCCTAAGTGAAAATGTCCAAATTGGGCCCAAAGCGTCAATATTTTGTGTGGCCACCATTATTTTCCAGCACTGCCTTAACCCTCTTGGGCATGGAGTTCACCAGAACTTCACAGGTTGCCCCTGGAGTCCTCTTCCATTGCTCCATGACGACATCACGGAACTGGTGGATGTTAGAGACCTTGCGCTCCTCCACCTTCCCTTTGAGGATGCCCCACAGATGCTCAATAGGGTTTAGGTCTGGAGACATGCTTAGTCAGTCCATTACCCTCAGCTTCTTTAACAAGGCAGTGGTCATCTTGGAGGTGTGTTTAGGGTCGTTATCATGTTGGAATACTGCCCTGCGGCCCAGTCTCTGAAGGTGATCATGCTCTGCTGCAGTATGTCACAGTACATGTTGGCATTCATGGTTCCCTCAATGAACTGTAGGTCCCCAGTGCCGGCAGCACTCATGCAGCCCCAGACCATGACACTCCTACCACCATGCTTGACTGTAGGCACGACAAACTTGTCTTTGTACTCCTCACCTGGTTGCCTCCACACACACTTGACACCATCTGAACCAAATAAGTTTATCTTGGTGTCATCAGACCACACGACATGGTTCAAGTAATCCGTCTTTATTCTGCTTGTCTTCAGCAAACTGTTTGTGGGCTTTCTTGTGCATCATCTTTAGAAGAGGCTCCCTTCTGAGATGACAGCCATGCAGACCAATTTGATGCAGCGTGCAGTGTATGGTCTGAGCACTGACAGACTGACCTCCCACCCCTTCAACCTCTGCAGCAATGCTGGCAGCACTCCCACGTCTATTTCCCAAAGACAACCCCTGGAAATGACGCTGAGCATGTGCACTCAACTTCTTTGGTCGACCATGGTGAGGCCTGTTTGGAGTTGAACTTGTCCTGTTAAACCACTGTATGGTCCTGGCCACTGTGCTGCAGCTCAGTTTCAGGGTCTTGGCAATCTTCTTATAGCCTAGGCCATCTTTATGTAGAGCAACAATTCTTTTTTTCAGGTCCTCAGAGAGTTCTTTGCCATGAGGTGCCATGTTGAACTTCCAGTGACCAGTGTGAGAGCGATAACACCAAATTTAACACACCTGCTCCCCATTCACCCCTGAGACCTTTTAACACTAATGAGTCACATGACACCGGGGAGGGAAAATGGCTAATTGGACCCAATTTGGACAGTTTCACTTAGGGGTGTACTCACTTTTGTTGCCAGCGGTTTAGACATTAGATAAGATATAATAAAATATTTACAAAAATGTGAGGGGGTGTACTCACTTTTGTGAGATACTGTATCTTGACTCTGGGAATACTCATCTGTCTTTTCCTGTCCAGAGGTCCCGGTATCCAGAGACAAATGCACAGCCCTCTTCGCTCCTGGGAGTGTCTACTGTCTGTGCTGGCCCAGCTCCTCCCTTCTCACATATCATAGCCCTCTCTTTTTCCAGGACTGTCTAATTACTGTCTATGCTGGCCCAGCTCTCTGCCCCTCCCCTTATAACCTTCAATGCAGCATCTGGGAGAGGGTTGAAGGGGATTACTCTATAGCAGGGATATGCAATTAGCGGACCTCCAGCTGTTGCAGAACTACAAGTCCCATGAGGCATTGCAAGACTCTGACAGCCACAAGCATGACACCCAGAGGCAGAGGCATGATGGGACTTGTAGTTTTGCAACAGCTGGAAGTCCTCTAATTGAATATCACTGCTATATAGCTTCAACACTTAGTATGCTAATCTTACATTTAGGATGGTGGCACAAAGCGTTCGTTTTTGGGTTTGGTAGGTCCACACACAGGAAGAGGACATCCATGGAACACGTTGTATATAATCTTATGAGGGGGTTGGTGGAGGAGTGCTCTGAGGCACCAAATACAGAGAAGGCCTGCACTGCCCATGGAACATCCAGCCTATCTAGGAGGGCTAATTAGCTGCCATTATTCACTAAGTGCCATAACTCACAGAAACCAATCATTTAATTTTGCTGCAGTCGGATCAGTTTGGTCTGATTGGTATAGATTGGAGGATTTACACTTGCTCCCCCAGAGTGGCGGGAGGGTTCTGATTGGTGGCAGTGGATCACTGCATTTTATCACACAGATTCTTCATCAGAAAATATTTTATTGCCACACATTATACAATCTGATTGTACAATCTACTGAAAGGAGATTGTACAATCAGAGTGGAAGAAGTGTAACTGGCGTTAGGTCCCTGATCTCACGTCGGGTAAAAAGATTGGCCCCTATAGGGAAGACATAGAACCTTCTTACACCGAACTCTACCCTAAAGATTGGATGCAAAGCATTCCCTACTACAAGAGATTATCTGCTCAGACAGTTGGAGATCTACCTGTAGCTGTAGAGCAGCACACAATGTCATGTCTCAGCTTCTCCTCCATCTCGTTATTAAGTCACTGACCATCCAATTGATTTCATTAAGGAAAAAGCATCCCCTCCCCCCCTAGTCACACACGTCATTCCTGCGGGAGGGAGGGCTGGTCTGCTTATAACATAAACTCATTCTGTCCATGTATGGATGAATCCAGATTTGATGAATCTACCAATCCATCATCAATATCCATCCAGATCCGTTCACTCAATCAAATCCTTCATCATCAATATCCATCCACATCTGATTAATTCATCATCAATATCCCTCTGGAACTGATCAGTCCATCATCAATATTCATTCAGCTTTGATTAATCCATCATCATCAATATCCATCCAGATTTGATTAATCCATCATCATCAATATCCCCAAATATGATCAATTCATCCCCAATATCCATCCAGATTTGATCAATCTATTAATCCATCATCAATTTTCATTCAGATCTGATCAATCTATCATCAGTATGTCTCCAAATATGATCAATCATCATCAATATTCATTTGGATTTGATCAATTCATCATCTTCAAAATCCATCCAGATCTGATCGGTCTATCAATCCATCATCATCAATATCCATCCAGGATTGATTAATCTATCAATCTATCATAATCATCATCCCTCCAGATCTGATTAATCCTTCATCCATATTCATCTAGGTTTGATAAAGCTATCAATATTTATCGAAATCTCATCAACCTATGATCATCAATATCCACCCAGATCGGATCAATCTATCATCATCAATATCCATACAGATCTGATCTGATCAATTTCTGTTATTACCTGTCCCCATCAGATTGGGGAAATAGAAAGATTAGATAGGTCTTTCCAATATATCTATTTCTCTAATATGCACAATACTAAATAGAGAACACTGGCTATGCATTATCATCGCCCAACCCCCCCTGGTTATAACACTTGGTATGCACTATCACCCCACCGATATAACACTCGTATGTACTATTACCCCTTGTTATATTGCTTGGTATGTCCCATTTCCCCATCATTACAACACTCAGTATGAACTATCCCCTCTCATAACAATTGGTATGTGCCACCCCCTTACTATAATACTATCCCCCCACTCATAACAACCCTCGTTACTACACGGTATGTACTATACCCCCTCGTTACAAACACTCGGTATGTACTATACCCCCTCGTTACAAACACTTGGTATGTACTATACCCCCTCGTTACAAACACCCGGTATGTACTATACCCCCTCGTTACAAAACACCTGATATGTACTATACCCCCTCGTTACAAACACCCGGTATGTACTATACCCCCTCGTTACAAACACCCGGTATGTACTATACCCCCTCGTTACAAACACCCGGTATGTACTATACCCCCTCGTTACAAACACCCGGTATGTACTATACCCCCTCGTTACAAACACCCGGTATGTACTATACCCCCTTGTTATAACACTCGGTATGCACCATTGTTCCTTGTTTTAACAAGACACTTAACGCACGCATAACCCATCCCCCCCTCAGTGTAACACTTGGTATGTAGTAGCCTCCCTTTGTCATAACAAGGAAGGGATGGGACATCCCAAGTGTAACAACACCTGGTCTACCCCCCTCCTTTTATAATGCTTGGGTTACACTATCCCCCCTTATTATAAGACTTTGTATGTCCCAGCTTCCACTTGTTATAACACTCTGCATGTCTTATCCCCCCTCATTATAATTCTATGTCCCATCCCTGCTTGTTATAACACTTGGTATTTACTATTCCCCCCCCCCTCATTCTAACATTCGGTACAAACTATCACCCCCTAGAGTTAACATTCGGTATGTCCCCCCCCCTTGTTAAAACGCACCATCTGTCCCCCCGTTATAATGATCAGTCTGTCCCACCCCCCTTGTTATAGCACTCGATACGTACCATCTCCCCCTCATTATAATGCTTGGTATGCCCCATCCCCCTTGTTATAATTATCAGTATGTCCCATATGCCCCGCCTGTTATAACACTCGGTATGAAAAATCCCCCCTCTTGTTGATGGGGTTTATCTCTGATATTCATTCTTCTCTGTATGACACACATTGTTGCTCTTCAGACGTTCTGACTATAAATGATGATGCAGCCTCCACTGAGCTCTAGTGGGATGGAAGGTGGTCGGTCCTCAGATTGTCCAATCCACAGCGCTGCACATTATCCATTGCGAAGGTCACAGCAGAGACCCCAGAGGATCCTGGGAGCCCCTCTCCCCTCCCCCCCCCCCATGGAAAGAGGAAATGAATTATGTCATTGTGAGAGAGGATGTGAGATTAACCCCCGCTCTCCCAGAGTCTCCTCTTCCGCTGCAGAGAGAGATCTGATGGGAAAGTATGGAGAGAGAAATCTCTGATCACACAGTGGGGCTTCCTCCTCCCTCACCCCATTAAAGATCCCAGGAAGGGCTGCACACAGCGAAAGGTCGATGATTACGTATCTACAGTAAAGGGACGCTCGCTAGGTCTATCCCTATAAAAACACTACAAATACCTGGTGATCTACCAGAAATGATGTAACGAGCCGACAACACAGAAGCAAACTCCCAAGCAGCGTTGTCAGCCCTGAGAGAGAGAGAGAGAGAGAGAGAGAGAGAGAGAGAGAGAGAGAGAGAGAGAGAGAGAGAGAGAGAGAGAGAGAGAGAGAGAGAGAGACGACCTCTGCACAGTGCAGGGACAAGGTCATCTAGAGCCCAGGGTGAACATGCCAATTAGCACCCGCCCCCTCTAGATATATGAGCATTTGTGTCAGCAAAAATCACCTCCCTCCCCAAAAAAAAAAAAAAAAAAAAAAGGGATCGAGCACTAATCTGCATGCTTACCAACAAAGCATTACATTTCCACTGGCCCCAGCACAAATCCACCCCCTGCTGAAATCCTCAATCCGCATATGCTCCCAGCACAATTCCTACCCACCCAAAAAAAAAAAAAAAAAAAAAAAAAAAAAAAAAAAAGAAAAGATCCCCCTACCTAGCACAAATCCTCAACCCCTGAAATTTCCCCCCTGAGCACAAATCCACACCCCCACCCTACATTTCCCTTCCTAGCACTAATCCCCTTCCAAAAAAATTCTCAAACATCCCTACTAGCACAAACCCCCCTCCCACAATAATTCTCCCTTCCTAACACAAATTCTCTACCCCTCAAGCACAAACTCACCTCCTCAAATCCTCCACTTTAGCACAAATTTCCCCTCCTAACACTAATCCTCCTCCAAAAAGAAAAGATTCTCAAACATCTCTACCAGCACAAATTCCTCCCCTCTAAAATTCCCCTCCTAACACAAATCCTCCACCCAAGCTTCCCATACTCCCCCAATCCTCCATCCTAACACAAATCCACCCCCTCCCTAAATTTCACCTCCCAACACTAACCCTCCTCCAAACAACACTAAAATACATCCCAGCCCCCCCCCCCCCCCCCCAAATCACCACTCCTGGCCCACCTCCCCAAATTTACCCTCCTAAAACAATTCTTACATCATGCCACCCCCCCCCCCCACCCCCCACACACACAAATTCCTTCCCCCCCAATCTCCTTGTAGTGCCTCTGCACCTCACATGATACCACAGTCCCCAGGGCAGCCGGCAGCCGCCCCTTCTGCCCACCCCTTGTCCCGGCCCTGCTTCTGCAGTCCACATAGAACTGGGCAGGGCTGACACACTGCTTGGGATGCAAGTACAGAGAATAGAGGCAGAGTGTTGTCAGCTCCCTACAGGAAGGGATTTCTGGCAGATATATTCTATACTTGCAGCAATTTAAAAAGGAAGAACAACATACAATACAATTCCTAGACATGCACTTTAAAGAGGCAGTTAATGTCTATTTCTTTATTGTAGTTTGTGTCTCCGCCCCTCCCACAATGGGTAGAGACACAAACTACTGCTGGGAAATCACAGCAATATGACCCTCCCCCCCAGATTATCAGAGTTCAAACCTTCCATTGGCCCTGGCTCTCCTATCTGAGGTGGATGTGACAGATGGCACAGGAAATAAAAACACTGTTAAAAAAAATATTTAATTAAAAAAAAAAAAAAAAAATCATTTGCGTGAAGAAAATCGCACAGGACCGAGACATTCAGATTTCTATAACTTATCGGCCTTTTCCCTTCCTAATAAAGTAAAACTCCACAGGAACAATGGAGCCTGCCACAGAAACCAGAAGACACAGGACCCCATTCTACCTCCCGGGGCCCCAGCCCTGGGTCACGTGCTGAGCACTGACTAAGCAGAGGTCACAGGACAACATTCAATCCCCGGGGACATGGCCCTGGCCTCAGTGTGGTCATATGCCAAGCATTGACCTAGGAGGGCTAAGCGGGGGTCACAGGACCACATTCAATCCTTCAGGAACTGAGCCCTGGCCTGTGAGCACTCCGCAGGTGTCCTAGGACCACATTCTATCCCCCTGGGTACCCGGCCCTTGACTCAAAGGACTCAGCAGAGGATATGTCCCCAGCACTGAACTCAAAGGGCTAAGCAGGGGTCACAGGACCACATTCAATCCTTCAGGAACTGAGCCCTGGCCTGTGAGCACTCCGCAGGTGTCCTAGGACCACATTCTATCCCCCTGGGTACCCGGCCCTGACTCAAAGGACTCAGCAGAGGATATGTCCCCAGCACTGAACTCAAAGGGCTAAGCAGGGGTCACAGGACCACATTCTATCCCCCAGAGACCAAATCCTGGCCTTGGAGGACTCAGCAGAGGTCATGTGACCAGCACTGACCTAAGAGGGCTAAGTAGGGGTCACAGGACCCCATTTCATTCACCAAGGACCTGGCCCTCACCTTGGAGGACTCAGCAGAGACCACAAGACCCCAATTCTGATCCCTAGTGATCCGGTACTAACCTCAGCAGGGGTCATATTCCCAGCACTGACCTTGGAGAGCTCAGCAGGGGTCAAAAGACTCAAATTCTTTGCCCCAGTGACCTGACACCAACCTCAGAGGGCTCAAATGCCCAGCACTAACCTTGGAGGGGGTTATCACAGGACCCCTTTATAGTCCCTAGACATCCAGCCGTAACCTCTTAGGGCTCAGCTGGGGCACAGGACCCTACTCTATCACCAAGTGACCCAGCGGAAGCCACAGGACCACATTCAATTCCCCAGGGACCCAGCCTTGTTCCTTGGATGGCTCAATGGGGAGGTCACAGGACCCAATTCTAATGCCCAGAGATCCATAACTGACCATGGATGGCTCAGCTGGGGTTACATGCCCAGCACTGACCTTGATGGGTTCAGTGGGGGTTACAGGACCTTATTCTATTCTCTTGTGACCCAACACTGACCAAGAAGGGCTCAGTGAGGGTTACAGGATCCTATTCTATTCACCCGTGACCCAGCAATGATTTCAGTGGACTTAGCAAAGGTCAAAGGGTCTTTCTATTCTCCAGTGATCCAGGACTGAGCATGGATGGCTTAACAGGCGTCACGTGCCCAGCAGTGACCACAGGAGGGCTCAGTGGAGGTTCAAAAGGACTCCATTCTATTCCCCAGGCACGTAGTGGCTGAGGTTATCGTGTTTCTGGTGTCTGTCCAGGCGCCACTTCAGGGGTTTGGTTTTTTTTTTTTTTTTTTTTCAGTGCAAAATGCAGATTTCTAGGAACATTCTCTTTCCGTCCTCACAGTGCTCAGGATGCAGAATCGGGGAAGAGAGTGCAATTCGTGTACCTTCCACCATCAAGTGCAATTCACAGAGCTGCCACAACGTGGCTTCCACGGCCCTACAGCATTCACAGCGACCAGCAGGGGGCGCAGCCTCCACATGGGGCACAAGCAGGTCAGAGGTTTTGGCATTGTTATGTGTCAGAGGATGCAATATTCCTTCATATCTTCCCTCGGAGTGGAAGGGGGGGGGGGGGGGGGGGGGTGCACTCCGCTCCCACAATTCCCTGGGTTAGCACCACAAAAAAATGTTTGTTAAAAGAAAAATAAAGAAGTTAGTGGGGGAGGGTCATACCCATTCCTGGAGGGAACGCTTACAGTATCGTAGTGCCCTGGGAGGGCCCTTCCTGTGCATCTGAACAATGACATAGATAAGTCCCAGGATGCACAGCAGCAGTAGTAACGGCACAATTACCATGGCGACGCTGACCGCACGAGTGTACTCGTCAATGTGGACAACGACATCCACGTCTCGTCCAGTGTCCTCCCCGCCCCCTGGCTCCCTGTCCTCATCAACCTCATCTGGTTCACCATCCGGGTTAAATGGAGGTCGGTCCAGGTCTGGCCACCGGGGGGCAGTTTCCGGGTCCTTGTACACTTCCTCCTGACACCCCATAAAGTCTCGCAGGATAGACTTGGGGTACCCCGGCTCGGTCTTCAGACGCTGATTGTCAAACTTCCAGTATTTTGCTCCTTTATAGAAGTAGGTGTATGCTGAAACAGAGAAACGCTCCGTTATCTAATCAGACCTCACCGCACAGCTTCACCTTATTCC
Organism: Aquarana catesbeiana; assembly: GCF_042186555.1. Lineage (NCBI taxonomy): Eukaryota > Metazoa > Chordata > Amphibia > Anura > Ranidae > Aquarana > Aquarana catesbeiana. Next base: position 252,974,874 of record NC_133334.1, read on the forward strand.
GCGTAATTACACTGGAGGAGATCTTCTTTAACTCAAGAAAGCTGCACAGGGCATTGGGAAGAGCTTAACCACTGCTAGAGAAAATCTGCCCTTCTATTCCATTGCCGCCCCTCCTTCACTGTCCTCCTATCCCATCACCCCCTCAGTGCTCTCCTATTTCCCCCCCCAAATGTCCTCCCATCACCGTTCTCCTTTCCTCCCCCTTTACTGTCCTCCCTCAAGGTCCCTCCAGACAGACAATGATGGAGATGACCAATGAATGAATCAATAATGATGGACTCTGCGGGGGGGGGGGGGGGGGGGGGGGGGGGATTGTTATGGTCTATGTGAGCAGACTTATCTCCGACCTTCACGATTTCCACACCTCCACTCACACTTGTTTTGTGCCCCCTCTATGCCCACCCCTCTCCATTCCCTCAATACCCAGCCATACTCTGTACCCCATCCACACCCAACTGCACTTCGCGATCCCTTCATACCCAACTGCACTGTGTGTCCCCTCTATATCTTTTAGTGTTCTACCAACCCTCTCTACACCCTCTTCACATTCTCCCTTGTTCTGTCCTCTTCTATAACACCCAGCCCCCCCCCAAAAAAATAAAAATCTGGGGACTTGGTATTTAAATAATTGCATTGTGAAGCGTCATTGCAGAGTGCCCCCACAGCAGACACCATACATAGCTCTTGTGGAGGGGCACCATCTATACTCACATGTATCGGAGCTCAGGAAGGCGCCCTTCGGAGTGTCTGGGATACCGGCCCAAACTTTATTGGATTTGGGGTAACCTGGATCAACCGAGCGGCTGTCCTCATTGAAGCGCCAGTAGCTGGACAGAGAGTATGCAGGATTAGAGACAGCTGGACAAAGCACAACAGGAACTAAAAAGGGGGGGGGGGCGGGACCATAGAGAGAGGGGAGCAAGGGAGCAAACGGACTGGAGAAGGAGAGGGGAAGCATATGCCGGGAGGTGGCACAAGCAGATACCAGAAGCTGGGACCAAAGAAGGTAGCAAGGAGGGACCAGAGAGGGTGAGGGGAGCAAGCAGGGACCAGTTTGGGGCAAAAGGGGAGCAGAGACCAGAGAGGTGAGGGAGAGGGAGCAGGGATTCATAGAGGGGCTGAAGGAGGAGCAGGAACAGGGGGGTGGGGAACTACCATAGGGACCAGAGGTGGGTAGAGCTAGAACAGAAACTTAGTGAATGGGGAGCAGAAAGGAGAATGCAGGGCGGCAAGTTGGCAAAGTGGTTAGAACTGTAGCCTTGCAGCACTGGGGTCCTCTATTCATTTCCCACCAGAACTCTATTTCTTCCCACACAGTCGAGTCATAGGAGTAGTCTTTGTACATTGCTGCAGAATGTGCTGGCAATACACAATAAAATGTATATAGGGGAGTGACGGCAATCAGGAAAATATCACTCTATAAGATTCCATACAATTTCCTGTCAACTTGTGACCCGGGAATAATCAGTGGGGGAGGGGAGACCTTCCTGTCCTCTACT